>NC_050599.1:30940241-31240838 GCF_013368585.1 Megalops cyprinoides | reverse complement strand
GCATACAAAGGGCAAACAGGCACAGGCACAAGAGCAAGATGTGTACATGCCATACAAAGCAGATAGTGCTGAAGCTGAGCACGAGGTCAGTGTAGCGAGACAGAGTTAATCTGATCTAGGGAAACATATATCAAATGCAATAAAGGGATGAAGAAGTACCGCTATGCTACCTAGGTAAAACATGCTGCAAATACAAGGTGAGAGATAGAGGTACAAGTACATGCCAAGATTTTTAGGCCAACAAGGTCAAAATGGCAAGGGTGTCAGTCCAGGTAGAGTCTGAAGAGGTGTGTCTTTAGACCACGTCTGAAGGGTTGGATTCAAGGCGTTGTTCTCTGGGGGTCACATGTGCCGCATGTCCCAGCCACTGTAACTATTTTCCAGTTTGTCCCTATATTGTCTTTCAGCAACTTTGATGGCTCTCCATAGGCCATACTTGGATTTTTTGTAGCGTTCCTTGTCCCCCATTTTAAAAACAGTGGTGCGCTCCCTCAACCTCAGGCGAATGTCACTGTTAATCCAGGGCTTCTGGTTGGTATAGGAGCGAATAGTTCATACTGGGATGCAGTTATCCACACAGAATCTAACATGAGCAGTGACCGATTCAGCATACTCATCCAAACTCAAGGCTGAATCCTTAAAGATTGACCTGTCTGTTGATTCAAAGCATCCCTGAAGTTTGGACTCGTATTCTGTAGTCTAGCATTGTACTGTCCTTACAGTGGGCTCCACGCATTTCAGTTTCTGCTTGTAGTTGGGTAGCAAGAGCACTGACAGGTGGTCGGATTTCCCAAAGTGAGGTCATGGGATAGCCCTATAAGCTGCCTTGATCGTGGAGTAACAGTGATCGAGAGTCTTATTGCCTCTGGTTGGGCAGTTGACATGTTGGTAAAATTCTGGTAGCACAGATTTCAGGTTACAGTGGTTAAAGTCCCCTGCCACAATTAAAATGGCCTCAGGGTGCAAATTCTCCTGCCTTCTAATGGCTCCATACAGTTTATCCAGCGCCACCGCTGCATTAGCTTGCGGCGGTATGTAGACAGCAGTTAGCAACACGCAGGGGAATTTTCTTGGGAGATAGAATGGTCTGCACCTTATTGTTAGTTGTTCCAGCACTGGCGAACAGGACTGAGAGACTATTTCCACATCAGTGCACCATGAGTTGTTAATAAAGAAGCATAGACCACCTCCCTTTGCCTTGCCAGTAGTCATCATGGAATGGTCTGTGCGGTGCACAGAAAAATCGTGGCTCCGCAGAGACGGCGATGGCACTGACGGGTTTCCTGACATTTATATGTACCTGATTTTGATGCCGGGGAAATACACAAAGCAAAGGCTGAAGGCATACAAAAGCCGGGACATTCTTGTGTCAAAAAATCAAAACTGAAATTGTAGGAGTATGGTCGTTATCTCATGTTAAGCGCTTTCCCCTCCATTGACGCCCATTATGAGGAAAAAGTTTAACGTGGCTTAATGTTCCAAAACAGCGATCAATGATGACCAAATTTGTCTGACATCTCACATGTCATAAACACTATCTCCTATCAAAAAAGCTAAACTCTCCATTGACGCCCATTATAAGGAAAAGGCTTCGTAGCTTAATTTTTCAAACAGTGATCAACTAGGCCTAACAAAAAAGCAAAACTGAGAGGACAGCGCTTAAAGTAATGTTGGCCTAACTACCATATTCCTTGGATTTCGGTTTTGATTTTTTGACAGGTGGAAGTGTTTATGACAAGAGATGCCTGAGAGAAATTTGGTGATCATCGATCACTGTTTTGGAACATTAAGCGTTTTAGAATGTCCGCAAATGCTTGGTGGTACTTCAAGGTGGGATTTGTTGGCGAAATTAAAGTGATGAGGACACTAATGGATATTCTGGTTGTATGTGGACAGGTTTGTACAAATATTTTTATTTTATTACAACTTTTATTTGGAAAGCTGTAAGCTACACGTTTTGGTGCCTGGATTCCAGTTGTTTCTGCGAATTCCAGCAATCCATTTGTTTCTCTTTGCTTTAGCTTTCGACAGTCTGTAAAAAGTTCTGATTTCTTGTTGAATCTATTTGTACAATCGCACAACAGCTCTTTCCCATTTTAGATTTTTTGTTTGTGTTTTCGCGGCATTCAAGGTGAACGCTAACGCTGCCACTCAGTAAGTCTTTCTGCCACTCAGTGGGTGTAACCTGCAGTGACTCCACCCGCTGTGATGTCATGTGCACAACCTCTATCGGCTATATAAGGGCCCACTACAGGTCCTCGTCCTCTCTGCAATGAGCCATCGGCTCTGCCCCTGCCTGGGAGCCTGCTAGCTGCAGCAATGTCAAGCTTTTGTCTGCTTCCTGAGCAATGTGAGGCCATTTTTAAATATCGCGGCTCCGTCAGCAATGACGGCAATGTGAACAAAAAGTAGCCAGCGATCGCCTAGCTGCCACTTTGGGACTGAACAGATGGCGATATAAATATAAATATAAAAAAATAAATAGCCCAAAAGTATTGCCACTACTTTCAAATGTCTTGGCACACGTACACGTACACGTAGCATACATTGCTATTAATGTTCTGTTATTTTAATGTTTCCTTGTTTTTGCTTTTGTCTTTTTAAGTGGTCATATGTTGCATTTACATTTACATTTATTTATTTAGCAGACGCTTTTATCCAAAGCGACGTACAAAAGTGCATACAGTAAGTATAGCGACAGTACGGGGACAGGATGTGTACAGTTCCACAATGAGACAGTAGTTCTCAGCTGAGAGCAAGGTCTGTTTAAGGACACAGTACTATCCAATTTGTACAACTACAGGGTATAGGGCAACTAATAAGATACACCTTCAAACTTCAAAGAGCAACTTCAACTTCAACAACTTCAAACAGCACAATGAATGCCAGAGTAAGTGATGTTGTGGAGGAGGAATCGGCAGGCCCGTGACGTGCGAGCAATGTGCTCCTTGAAGTCCAGGTTGCTGTTGAGGATGATGCCCAAGCTCTTTGCTGACTGAGAGGATGGTATTGCGGTGCCATCGACGGTAATGGAGAGGTCTTGCGGGGGGAAGGGCAGGCTGGGATGAAGAGCAGTTCTGTTTTTCTGAGGTTCAGCTTCAGATGGTGGGATGACATCCATTTGGAGATGTCAGCCAGGCATGAGGAAATTCTTTCGTTGACCCTGGGGGGTAGAGGGAGGGAAAGAGAAAAAGAGTTGGATGTCGTCAGTGTAACAGTGATAGGAGAAGCCATGTGATTTGATAACTGAGCCAAGTGAGTTGACATAAATTGAGAAAAGTAGGAGTCCCAGTACTGAGCCCTGTGGGACTCCTGTAGTGAGAGGGGTAGATGCAGAGGTGGAACCTTTCCAGTAGATCTGGGAGGATCTACTAGTCAGGTAGGACTTGAACCAAAAGAGGGCGAGGTTGACTGTGTCAAACGCGGCGGAGAGATCAAGGAGGATGAGGACAGATGACAGGTCGGAGGCTCTAGTGGTGTGGAGAGCCTCTGTCACTGCCAGGAGTGCAGTTTCTGTTGAGTGGCCAGCTCTGAAACCTGACTGGTGGGGGTCCAGGAGGTTGTTCCTGAGAAGAAAAGGGGACAGTTGGTTAAGTACTGCACGTTCCAGGGTTTTACGCCTCCTCCTCTTCTATTGATTCTATCTTTTCTTAGCAGCTTGTATCCCCCTACGTTGTACTCATCCCCATCCCCTGCACCAAGCCACGTCTCTGTAATCCCAACAACATCAAAGTTACTATTACTCATAACGGTTTCCAGATCGAGAATTTTACTTTTTATGCTTCTAGCATTTAAACAGAGGAATTTCAGGGTACCACGTGTGCCTCTCCTGCCCTTCACCCCCGCCCCCAACTGCTCAGAACCACCTCTATTACAGTGCTGCTCTGACTGATTTACAAGCATCGTTTCCTCTCTACTAATAAAATATTTAGCCATGGTGTGTTCTATTCCGGCAGTCTGTCTATCCCTGCCCATCTGACTGTATAAACTCCCTGCCCCCCCAGACCCTAGTTTAAATAACCCTCTGCTACCCTAAGCATACGCTGGCCCAGTGCAGCTGTACCCCTCCGGTTCAGGTGCAACCTGTCCCGCTTGTACAGGTCACCCCTGTTCCAAAAGGAGTCCCAGTGCCCCATAAACCTGTACCCCTCTTTCCTACACCAGGTTTGTAGCCACGTGTTAAACCTCCATATAAAGGCTTGCTTCCCTTTGCTTGCACGTGGTACTGGTACCACTACTACTACTCCAGAGAAGACTACCGTGGAGGTTCTGCTCCTAATCTTCCCTGCTAGCTCAATAAATTTTTCTTGCAGAACCCCGAACCTACCCTTTCCTATGTCATTGGCTCCAACATGGACCATGACCACCGGATCCTCCCCCGCTCTGGCCAGGAGCTTGTCCGCGCACTCCAGGAGGTCTCCAACCTGGGCACCAGGCAGGCAACAGACCATGCGAGACTCCTTGTCGCGCGAACACACTATGCTATCTACCCCTCTAATGACTGAATCCCCCACTATCACCAACTCCCTTTTCTTGGAGGATGAGGCCACCTGGGTGCCCTGGGGCTCTTCAGTCCTTCCACTATCAGGATCGTGGGTCAACTCATCCTGCAGTGGCACGAAACGGTTGGTCACCGCGATCTCTGGAGATGCTGCCCCTCTTGGAATTTTGTGCCCCTTTCTACACCTACGCCCTACTGTAACCCAGCTCTCTCGCCCTATCTGGTCTGTATCTTCCCCCCTACCCGGCTTGGGTGAGCACACTATCTCTCTATAGGGCGTACTAATCAGTTCCTGGAACTCTAACAATTCAGGATTACTGTGGAGTCCAGCTAGTTGGGCCTCAAGATCAAGAATCTTGTTCTCCAAGTGCTCAACAAGTCGGCAACGGTCGCAGATGAACTCATTCTGGAGGTCTCCCTCCAGAAATCCGATCATCCGGCAACTCTCGCACAGTTTTGGCCACACTTTTTCCCCTAACTGAAAACGCTTTCCCTAAATAAGGATTTACTGCCGAGACAGAATTACCAGCTAAAAAAGTGCTAAAAGCACCGAGGTGGCTCAGAACAGTCAAAAGGCAGAAATCAAGCACAAGAAATGCCACTTAACCTAATACAATAAAACTATGCTTACAGTTCAGCAGACGCGTAGACGCCCTAACACAGCCAGAATCAGAATATCCTAAAATCTTGATGCTGAAAAATAGTAGAAAAAGGTAAACAAGCGAACCAGCTAGCTAGCTAAACTACCCGGATAGCTAGCTAAAGTTTGCTGCTTACTTATTTAGAGATTTGCTCCTGAGAGGGCGAAAAACCACAAAAAACCTCTCGTCGGCTAGAGCCGAATTAGCTGTGACGGAGGAAAAAAAGTGGAAAATTCCCTCTCTGTCCCCTAATGGCAACAAAATATTCAACTTTAGGAGCAGATCAGACCTACCTTATGTAATAGCTAGGTAAATAGCACCAAGAAACCACTCCACAAACACAACACCAACAAACACAGCAGGAACTCGTCCAAGCTAGAGCAATCGAGCAAGAGCAAGAGCAAGAGCAATGGTAGTGTGGCTTTGGAGTGTTCCACTGGAGGCACTGCAGATAGTGTGGCTTTTGAGTGGTCCACTGCAGGTAGTGCAGTTTTTGAATGGTCCACTGAAGGTAGTGCGGCTTTTGAGTGGTCCACTGCAGGTAGTGCAGCTTTTGAGTGGTCCACTGAAGGTAGCGCGGCTTTTGAGTGGTCCACTGAAGGTAGTGTGGCTTTTGAGAGGTCCACTGGAGGTAGTGCAGCTTTTGAATGGTCCACTGCAGGTAGTGTGGCTTTGGAGTGGTCCACTGAAGGTAGTGCGGCTTTTGAGTGGTCCACTGCAGGTAGTGCAGCTTTTGAGAGGTCCACTGGAAAGTAGTGTAGCTTTTGAGAGGTCCACTGAAGGTAGTGTGGCTTTTGTGTAGTCCACTGGAGGTAGTGCAGCTCTTGAATGGTCCACTGGAGGTAGTGCAGCCTTTGAGTGGTCCACTGGAGGGAATGTGGCCTTTAGGTAGTCCCGTAAAGAGAGTAGGATGTCTCAGTGGAGTCAGTGGAGGTTGTCTGCCGTTTCTGGTGTCGACTGGATAAAGCACAGCCTCTGGGTGAACCAGTGGAGTGAGTGGAACCTGGAGGTGAAATGGTAGGGGTTCTAGAAGTACAGGAGTGAGAGGCAGTAGATATAGCTCTGGGAGAGGAGAGAGTTGTCCTGACCCACTTCACCATTTTGTTTGCTCTGTCTGAAGACAGAAGTCTTGTAGCTTCATCAAGTTTTTTGTTCTTTTGTAGATCTTCCTTCTCTTTTTTCCCTCCAAGTGTCACTGGTATGTTTCATGAAGACAAGCAGGAACTCAGAGGCTGATCGATTGCCATTGTTGAGGCTGTCCACTTCTTTGATTTAAGAATGGATTTAACAATGGCAAGGCCCCCATACGTCTCCACATTCATAGAGGATCTGTCTGATGTAACAATATCATCCATCAAATTAAATGATCCTTTAACTAATGGACTGGTGAAGACACTAAGAGGTGCCTTAACAAGCCTACCTAAAACAGGATATTTTGCATTTCTGTCTCAGTTCTTCACGGATACAATTCTACTCCACCAGCTAGTGTCAACTGTCTTCTTCTTCAATATAATTGAAGGCATGAGTTATGAAATATTCATCTGTCTGGAAAGCCCATACCTCTTCATCCATGGCCAATCTCCTCTGGTTTAACAACGTTAAAGGCTTACCTAAGGCAATGAAAGCCCCTCCAACAGATTCCTGCTGAATCAAGGCTGGGGTCAATGCAGACAACGAAGTGATAATGTAATTCTCCAGAGGAAGGTTTTTCAGAAGAAATTCTGCTGCCCTCACATAGCCTTCTTGTTGTGTTTGTACACTTACACAATGACACTGGACAGCGAATAAAGTTTTCTGTAACTTTACTATGTCTCTGGTCATTCAATACATCAGTGCATCTCACTGAATCACTGTATCAATGCGCAGCCTACTAACTGATCAATGTAATAGTGGTCCGCAACATAAAATAGACCAAATGTACTATAACAGAAAAGTAGCTCCTATAAACACAACACTTCTCTAAGTGAGGTATACACATTTTCAACCCATGCCTTTTTCTCCACATGGGCCTTGTTCATTGCAGAGTAGCAATATCTTCCTACACACAGCCTCTTGTCAGCCAACTGCAAGTCTCTTCTCCGGACATCAGTTTTCTGTAACTCCTGGACATTCAGTGGGATAGCCTCTGGTTTCATGAATTTTGAGAGGAGCTCTCTGACAAGGACCACCATTTCAACATGCAACAAATGCACCAAGGGTTTTTCATGTTGAACCCGTTTCAGGAATCCTTGAAAGGTTGGAAGGATACCTGTAAAACAAATGAATATGAATTTAGCACTGTTGCTTACAAATAAAATGCAAAAAAATCTCTGCACAGGAAAGTGATAAGCAAAATACTTTTTAATACAATATAGTCCATCGTAGATAGTATAATAAGTACCCAAAAGCTGGTATTTTCTTTTAAAACTTGCTTTTATGCCTTGTACTTGTTAAGACTTCCAATTAGATTTACATCTATCATTTTACAATCATTTTATGACACTGAATAAGTCTCAGGTTGTTTACACAGTTATTACTACCTTAAAACATCTCCTTATCGTATATCCTTATGTAATATCTTAAATCATTCATTCACCATTTATTGCTTGTTACACCATCCATTTTGATGCCCAATGATGTGATTTTATGCATGTATAAATGGAACTCATAGTGTCACCTTACAAGTCATATCTATCCATAACTTTACAGGATGTTGCCACATGAGTTACTCATACCTCTGAACAAGTCAATCAAGACTGTCAACTTGTCGAATTCTGAGAAGAATACAGTGATGCGTGCTTTCCAGGTTTTGTTCATATCTGTTCCCGTTCTTGAAGATGCTGAGAGATGTTGTTGAAGAGCTGCTGTTCTGCTCTCTTCCTCCGGTGACAGCGCATGTCTCTTAAACACTTGGTTAAGAAGCAGTCTGCAAAACGCAGACATACACACACAAACAAGTGAAGATGTTATTTTAATGCTGATCTCTAATTTAAGCTCACGTAAACATTTTACAATATACTCAGTATATACAGTACAACCTAACATTACATGCAGGAGTGGAGCCGATGGCTCACTTTATGGTGGGCCCTTATACAGCCAATAGAGGTTATGCACGTGACGTCACAGTAGGCGGAGTCACTGCGGGTTACACCCACTGAGTGGCAGCTTTAACGTTCAGCTTGAATGCCGCGAAAACACCAAAAACACATCTAAAATGGGAAAGAGCTGTTGTGCGATTGACTGTACAAATAGATTCAACAAGAAATCGGAGCTGTCTTTTTACAGACTGCCGAAAGCTAAAGAAAAGAGAAGCAAAGATCGCTGCAATTTGCAGAAACAACTGGAATCCAGGCACCGAAACGTGTATCTTACAGCGTTCCATGTAAAAGTTGTATTAAAATAAAAATATTTGTACAAACCTGTCCACATACAACCAGAATACCATTAGTGTCCTCGTCACTTTAATTTCGCCAACAAATCCCGCCTTGAAGTACGACCAAGCTTTTGCGGACATTCTAAAACGCTTAAGGTGAAACGGCTTAATGTGGCTTAATGTGCCAAAAACAGCGATCAATGATCACTCTCGGGCATCTCTTGTCATAAACACTCCCACCTGTCAAAAAATCAAAACCAAAAGAAAACCGAGAGAAATTTGGAGATCATTGATTGCAATTTTGGAACATTATGCCACGTTAAGCATTTTAGAATGTCCCGGCTTTTGTATGCCTTCAGGCTTTGCTTTGTGTATTTCCCCGGCATTGAAATCAGGTAGGCTAGGCTACATATAAACGTCAGGAAACCCGTCAGTGCATAACCTCTATTATAGGCTGTATGGAGATGCAAGACAGATCCAAGGGGAAACTTACAGAGACGGAAGGGTGGAACGGAGAGAAATGCGGATTACAATGAGGTGTGCTATTTCTCGTGGACCATGTTTAAATACCGCGGCTCCGTCAGCAGTGACGACGATGGGAAAAAAGACAGCCGGCGATCGCCTAGTTCCTACTTTGGGACTCGAACAGAGGCCGTAATTTTTCTGTTTGTACACTTACACAAGGATGCTGGACATCGAATAAAGTTTTCTGTAACTTTATTGTGTCTCTGCTCATTCAAAATAAATATCGCGGCAAGAAACTTAGCTAGAGGTCGGTCGAAACCATTACGCCCTCAGTCTGACTTTTTATTTTCTGTGGCAATCAAGAAACACTAACAAACTTTATTCAAAATATTAAACTAAACAACAAAAATGCATGTTCAGTCAGGCAGATTGGGCCCAAGGTGGGCCCCTTTGTTACTGGGCAGAACCGTGGGCCCGGGGCAGCCGCACCCTCTGCCCCCCGGCTCGCTCTGCAACTGATCACATATATTGTATAGAACCCTAACTGCAGTACTGTACAGTAGGTTCTAGCCTGACATGATTAAGAAAAAAATCCCACCCTTCACAGCATACTAATAGACACTCAATTCAATGTTCTTTCCATCCAAATTATACTGTAAGTATATCAAATGTCTCAAATTAAGGCTAGTGTTTACAACAATTTCCATTTCCTGTTTCTGAAATGGGTCTACCTGATTAAAATGGACAAAATGTAGAATTCAAGAGTATCAAAATAATTTGCATTACCTGTATCTCTGTTGTTCAGATGGATTTAAGGACCACCAAGGCATCCATGTGTGTTCTTTCAGACACATCAAGCATTTGGAGAAATCAGCTGTTGACGGGTCTTATGAGGCTTGTCACTAACAGATGCAGCAAATGTTGAAACTCAGCAAAAATCTCCCTCTGCTTCAGTGACTTTTCAATATCGTAGTAGATGTCAGAACAGAACCCCTCCACCACTGAGTTGAAGGAGCTCAACAAAGCTGTGGATGCATTATTCACCATGTGCAAGGTGTTTCCACTTATGTCAACCAGATGAGGGTTCTCCCTCCTGACATGGGTCTCCCCTGTTTTCTTGCTCCTCATTACTGCACAGTTATCCAGTAAAATGCTAACAGTTTGTTTCCAACTGAGGTTATTAGAATGCAAGTGTGTCATTGAGTGCAACCATAAGGGCTGAAGCATCAGCTATGTTTACTTTTCGGATAGCAAGATGATGTGTTACAACTTTGTTCAAGTCATCATCATAGAATTGGACCAAGACATTGAGAATTCTGTCCATGTTGCAGTTTGTGGGCTTGTCAGCGTTCAGTGAAAACGTCTGTTTTGACAGCTTGTGCACTAAGCACTGCCTAAAGTGACAAGCAATGCGTGGATAGGTAGCTGGCCTGTGTCTTTGACATGCTAAGTTTGGAGAGTGCAGTTCTGTCCTATGATAATGTTTTGCGCAGGTCAGCTAGCACTGGCAATATCCTGAAAGATAGGGATCTGTATCATGCCGAGACGATGTCACTTAAACAGGCTATACTATTGGTTAAAACTCATCTGAAAAAAGACCATGTCAGTGATTGTTTTTAATAGAATTGCATTCCAGTCTGGTAATGTCAGAGCCCGTATACGCAAGTAATAATTCATTGCCTGATGTAAAATCTCTGCACGCCGGATTTCTGGCTTGGGGACAGAGATCTTTAACCCATGCCTACAGAATACACACTCGCTGTCTCTGTCCTCCTTGGCCTAGCTCCATCTCCAACCTATATATTTCATGTTGACCTCAGCTAACATGCTGTTGCAGGAGGCCTGAGTAACTGTCAGTCTGCAACCCCCAAAAGTTGACTTCAACACAGCCTATGCCTCCCTTCTTTCCTTCCAGTTCCTACACTGTAAAAAATTATTCTTGAGCCCAGCAAAGTTTGCTCATTAAAATGAGAAAATTTTACCTAAAATGCTACTTTTTGAACTTTGCTTAATGAAAAGAATACGTACAGCCCAATATTTTGTGTGTTTATTATATTCAGAATTTTGCAGAAACATTGCCTATAAATTTGAGGAATGCCAACATTCACTAGAGTTGAGCACACCTAACTAAATATTTTAAGACACCACGTCTTGGGACACCACGTGATGCAGGACGTTGGGGTGAAGAAAACTTTTGGACCACATACAGAACATCCCAAGGAAGAATTTCATAGGTAAGAGCACATTGACTGTTAATTTTTACGTGTTTACAGTTTTGAGTCGTTTTTGAGTTTCAGACATTTGACATGTATTGGTTTCTATTAGCTGTTAGTGTGTAACTCCTAATGAACTAACTAGTGTGTAACTAGTGTGAACTCTACATTCCCAAAGCGTGGGACTTCTCATTGTTCCAAGAGTGGGTAAAAGTACTATAGGCGGTAGGGCCTTTTCGTACCGAGCCCCTCTTTTGTGGAACAATCTACCCACCGAAGTTCGGGGAGCAGACTCTCTCTCCCCCTTTAAGTCTAGGCTAGAAACATATCTTTATTTCAAATCCTTTAGTTGAGGGACACTGCACGGTACTGACATCGATCATAGAGTCTCTGGTGGACTAAGTGGTCATTGCTGTCACTACATCATGGCCTGGGTACTCTGTGTTCAGCTGATCCGGCTGTGGTCTGGTGTTGACTGCCTTAGGGTCACCCTCATGATTGTACTAGCCCCTTGCCTCTCATCCCTTAGGTATGCTGCCATAGTCCTTATCTGCTGGGACTTTTCCTTATTACGCACATGCATCCCTCTTCCCCCCTCTGTTCCCCCCTGCCTGAAGCTGTAGCCCAAGTGTCGCATCCCGATTTCCAGTCCTGCCACCTCGCTGCCCTGCCCATCAAGCTAACTAAGTGCCAAGAACTGGACATTCTAGGATAGATTTTATAATGACTCATTATTTACTCGTTAATTACTGCTGTCTATCAAACTCAAATGTCTTAAAGTACATTGTACAACTTTAAGTCTCTCTCTAATTCTGTCTGCCCAGTGCCGGCCAGAAGCAGATGGGCTCCCCCTCTGAGCCGGGTTCTGCTCAAGGTTTCTTCCTGTTAATTGGGGAGTTTTTCCTTGCCACTATTGCCTTTGGCTTGCTCTCAGGTCTCAGGCCTGGGAACAATGTAAAGCTGCTTTGTGACACCTTGTTTTGTAAAAAGAGCTATACAAATAAAATTGAAAGAAAGAATTGAACTACACCAAAAAGGTATTTTCACTGCAAGGCAGATTGGCGGCTGTTGGCTGGCCCGCGCAGGAACATGAGACAGCCATAGGCCTGCTAGCTAAGCAGAGTTAGTACTGAGCTATGAATCAAAATCTATTTTTAGATAGGGGTTCAATCACAAACCAAATCTAACTTGGGTAGGTTTTTTGAATTCATTTATTCTGTGCTTAACTTATGTATACCGCGAGGTCGGTGTGCGTTGATAAAGATGTAGCATGCACATGGCTATGTGTTTTAGCTGGTTAGCTAGTTTTCCATATGCACACATCAGAAAGCTAACAAGAACTTCAGTCATTGCACTGCGAAAGGTTTCGAGAGAAACGAGTTTCTTGGAAGTAGGCAAGTATCAAACAGTCTACTAAAAATAAAATCTCCTTAATAAACTGTGATGCTGTAAACATTTCTGACAAACTGCAGATAGGTAGGAGAGACAACAAACATTGCTGAATGTAGGAGGCAAGCAGGGAACTAGCGAAACTGTAGATTTTACATGGTCAAATGGCTCGTTTATCCAAGCTGTGTAGCGGCCGAGCTACAACTTGCTAGCGAATAAGAAAGGCTGTGTGGTGAGAGAAATAATCGTTTTTATGAATAGTAGCCTTTAAAAAGGACGTATCCAAACCCAGTACTGCATCCCAAACGAGGCAGGTAAACTAGCCTATCCACTGTACATCCATGAATTAAAGATATCAGATTATATCAGTATGCCTCAGTATGCCCGATTTAATCTGGCTGATATTAATGTTAATAATATATATATTAATATATTAATGATCTTAATGTTACACTGCAATGTATTTACAATGCATGTCAGTGCTCCCGCCCCCTAGCTGTTGTGTTTTTGTTTTTTTCCCATGTGCTTTTGTTTTTCCCTTGTGTTTCAGCCCTGCCCTGCTCCCCGCTCGGTTCCCCACCAGCCTGATTGCTTATTGCATTCACCTGCCCACCTGCCCACCTGCTTCCCATCCTCTTGTCAGCCCTGCCCTATATCTGCCCTGCGTGCCTCTGTATTGTTGCTAGTTCGTAGCAGTATTTTCCGACTGTTTCGTCCCCGCTGTTTTTTTTTCCGTCTGTTGCTGTTTCCCGTTTTCGACCTGCCTGTTTTTTGATCTGTTTATTGCCTGCCGCTCTGCATTGTTCGCCCGATCTCTCTGCCTGCCTGTTGTTCGACCCTGCCTGTTCTGACTTTCCCGTACCTGGATTTTCCCTTGGACTGCCTCTCTGGTTTAGACCCTGCCTGTGAACTGTTTAACGATCTGCTTTTGCGATTTCATTAAATCTGCCCGGAAACCTACGCACTTGTGGTCTGCGATTGAGTCCTTGCCTGAGCCCCTTGACAATGCATGTGGCAAACTGTAAGTAGGCCTAAATATCCAGTCACAGTATGTGGAGATTTTGGGGAAAACGCACAATTAAACATTAAATATACCCAAATGGGCATACTAAAGTATTAGTATGTAGTTAGTGCCATTACATGGCTCCAGAGTACCCACTGAACACACTTTATTTCAGTTTTCTAATTCTTTAAAATACAGAAAGAACAATTCCATAGTCATTGTTAGGCTTATTATTATAATAATAATAATTATAATAATAATAATAATAATAATAACAATTGAAACAGACTGAAACCATACCAGTCACTCACGATTTAGCTAACTAGCCAGCTAGTGTCAGTGCTCCGCCTCTTTAGCTGTTGTGTTTTTGTTTTCCTTGTGTTCCAGCCCCGCCCCGCTCCCAGCCTGGTCCCTGCCCACCTGATTTCCTCATTACCTTCACCTGCTTGCCTGCTCACCTGCATCCCATCTCCTCGTCACCCCAGCCTTATATCTTCCCTGCATGTCTCTTTGTTGCTAGTTTGTTACAGCGTGTTTTTCCTGTTTTGTCCCCGCCGGTTTTCCTGTCTGCTGTTTTTGCCCTGTTTGCCTGATTGCCTGCTTGCCTGGTTCCTGACTCTGCCTGACTCCACGATCGCCTTCCCCGGAATTGCCCTCGGACTGCCTGCCTGGTTTAGACCCTGCCTGTTTTCGCTACGCTGTCATCTTCCTCAAATAAAGTTGCACAGAACCTGAAACTTGCGTGGTCCGCTCCTGAGTCCTTGCCTGAGCCGTGACAGCTAGTCAATAGGCTGGCAAAAGACTGTCAGCTTATACTGTGACATTGTGTACCTAAATGAATTTGAGCTACAGAATTAACTCATAAATGTTTTTCTTTGTTATATCTGATTCAGGGAAGCTTTTCTAAGTGAGACTTTGTCTGAATGACGATAAGAACAGCAGCAATTTTGTATTTTCAGTGTATATATAGTTTAGGAGGCATTCAAGATCCCAACTCCCAAATCTATGTTGCAGCTGTTGTCATACAGTGCCATAATATTCCTTTTACCTGTAGCCGATCACATACTACAAACCTTGTTTTGTTTTTGTCCTCTTGTAGAATAGCAAGAAGTGGATATGTAAATTTTGTAAAAAAAGAGGTTTCGAGGAGAGGAGACCTTCTTAAACATTATAGAATTGATCATGACTGTTTAGGGTGCCACCAGTCACAGCCCTGTCTACACTCTGAATGCCCCTGCACCTTCAAGACTCGCAGTACTCTGCGATCATATTTGAAATGTGAAAGGTACCGTTCATTTTGTGGTAGCAGACAGTTTGGGTGAAATTGGGGGATTTGTGGAAAGTTTTTCAGGGCAGTACCCATGCAGATTTTTTCTTGGCCAGTGCTCAGATTACCAGTTGAAGGAGCTATGCACAGGTGAATTTCAGTTGAAGACTAAACAGGTACACTTAATGCATGTTCAAACAGTGCTGCATGACCAAAGTACTGTAGTTCCCACTGCTTTGGTGTCAAAAAACAATGTGTGGTAACTGGAAAAACTGAGTAACTTTCATGTCTTGAGAGGGTACCCACCAGATTTATTGCATGATCTTTTTGAAGGGATTGTTCCTCTCGAAATAGCCTTATGCTTGAAAGTGTTCATTCAGAAAAAAAAATTTCATGTGGAAATTTGCTCAATACAAAGGGCCACATCATACATTTGAAGAGTGCTCAGTTGTGTCATCAGGTATGGCTGGGAGCACAACCAGCCGAGCAACTGGGCGGGTATAGGTCCTGTCCTTGACCTGCACCTCTGCAGTTTGGACCCGTCCGTCTCTGCCAGCTCCAACAGCGACAACACGTCCTCTCACACGGCAGAGGGCAGGCCATGTTGGTTGAGTCAGAGGGTTGTAGGCGAGCAGGGGGGAGGTCCGTCTCCTTCGGGACCACTGGCTTAGCTCACTGTTGCTTCCATTTCACACTGCTGTGTTGGTGCCGTCGACTGGCTCACTGGCTCGATCAGCCACCCCGTGAAGGGACAGTGCAGTCCCTTCCGGTAGATCTTGGGGGCCACTGACTAAGCTGCCTTCTAGGAGGGAGGGGCTTGTGTTCCCTGACACTAGCCCACCGAAGCTGGGTTCCTGTCGCTTTGCAGCATCCTCCACTTCTGCTCCGGCTTTTCCGGCAGGTCTCTTGGCTCCTTGGTGGAGGAAGACAGGACATTGGTCCTGTCGGCTGGGTTCCAACCCCAAACAGGGCTTGCTGCGGGTGGTGTCCTCTCTGGGTTTGCTGACATTTGGGGGGAGAGGTTCGGCGCCGGAGGGGCTGTGCCGTCCCTTGGAGGGTCCAGCCTAACCGGGTCTTGATGGCCGCTGGGCCCCCTGGTGGGCCAAGACGCACTGGCTCGATGGGAGTGATCAGGTGGGTATAATCAGCCCCGATCAGCAGGAGTGGGCGCACCTGGTTGAGGGACTGCAGTGGGAGACCTCTGAGGTGCACATCCCTCTTCTGCAGCTTTGCCACTGGATAGGAATGCTCCGACAAGGCCAGGTGGTCAGCAGTGAAGGCATTCCATATCCAGTAGGTCCTCTTTGGTTCGGATGCAGGGGGATCTGGATGACACGGCTGCCCCGTAGAGGATATTGACCTCGTGCCGAATGGTGCGGAGGGCCAGAGTCCTTGGCTTTGCCCTGCAGGTGGAGCTGTTTGGCTGCAGCTGGGAGGAGGATCATCCGCTCAGAACCGTCGTCCAGCACTGTGTACGTTTCATGGACCAACCCTTGTGATGCAGCGTAACTTGGATGACTTTGAGCATCACCGGGCTGTGGCCACTCGCTTGGTCCAGGTACAGCGTCTGGACAGCTGGGCGTGTCCTCTTTCTTGGACCTCATCATTCACTTCATGCAGTACTTGCAGGTGATTGCCGTTGCAGGTACTGCAGGGGCCGCTTCAGGGTGCACTGCGAGCCTGCTAAGCGCGAGCACACTGCCAACCGACCTCCGGTTTCTCCTTGATCCAGGCCACCTTTTCGTCCCTGGAGAGTCGCTGGAAGGCGGCGCACTTGCTGAGGGTAGTGCTCGGCGTTAATCGCAGTATGGGCAGTACGCGTTGTTCCTCCCTCCAGGGTTCCCAGCAGGTGGAGCTGCTGGCGATGACTTTGGGGCTGCGGTGCTGGTGGCCTGGTTGGCTCCGTGCAGGATGTTGGCCCTCCACCTGGTGGGCTCTGTTGCGGGGCGCTGCTCCTTCTGTCCAGCTGGGGGGGGCGCTCTCTCCTTGGCTGGCAGCGGGCCTCTAGCTGGAGCCAGGTTGCAAAGTCCAGCAGGGTGTACATCATGGACTCAGGCCTGAGTTGACTGATGTACCTTTTTGAACCTGCTGAACTGCTCAGATGGGATCTTCTCCAGGAGGCACTCCACGTGCGAGCCACAGGCTAGCTCAGCTTGGCCCTGCCCCCCCCCCAGAGTCTGAAGGAGTCCCACCAGGGCATGGATGCGGAGGGCGAAGTCGTCAAAGGCCTGCCCATCCCCTGGCCGGATTGGAGGTAAGGCCATGATAGCCTTAATCTCTCGGGATGCCAGCTGGCGTGGTTGCCCGTATCGGTCATCCAGCGCCTTCACTGCCCTCGTGAAGGGGTCGGGGGCCTTGGAGAATGCGAATGCCAGCCGCCGGGCCTGGTCGACCTTCAGGTGGTCCAGGAAGATGTGGTATTTGTACTGCTCGGTCTCTTCAGGATCGAGCAAGTTGTCAAAGGCCATCCGGAGCATGGTGTACTCGGTCTCATCCTCCTTGGTCAGGTCCGGGAAGGTTGGACCTTCCACCCTCCTGTAGGACTGTTTTGCACAGCAGGGGGCGCTGTTCCTGCTGTCTGTGGTGGAGCTGTTGTCACTGCTTCAGGGTGCGGCGTTGGCCAGTGGGAGGGAAGGCTGGCAACCGGCTGTGGGTAGGGCGTCAGGTATGAGGGCACACCCATTACTGGTCCCTGCGGCAGATACTGAGTGGGCTGCAGGAGGACTGGATTCTGGTCATGGGTCACAGCAGCCTGCATGGCAGGGGGAAAGCTTGGCTGAAGCTGAGGCAGGCTGTAGGGCAGCTGAGGGAGCTGGCCCTGTGGGTGCTCCCCCTGGTGGGTTGGGTGCATCTGCAGTGGCAGCAGGGGATGCTGCTGTGGAGGGGCTGGTTGCTGTGGCAACACTTGGCTGGGCGTGGCACTGTCTGTGAGGGTGCCCTCCTGTCCCGGTGGCAGGTGGTACAGGGCACTGGAGATGGACGCCGAGAAGCGGCTGACTGGTGGCGGCGTCGGGGGGGATGGTGGCAGTTGCATCCGATGGAGGTGCTCTGTCAGCTCCTGGACAAGGGCTGGGTTTGTTCCTGGCTGCACAGGCTGGGTGCCTGGGGTGATGGCTGCCTGGAGCTCCGGCGTGAGGACCTGGCGCTGAAGGTAGTGGAGGCGGCAGAGTGCTGCAGCATGCGCTCCATGAGCTTGCTCTGTCGCCTCACGGTGTCCTCCATGAGCTCACTCTGTCGCCTCACCGTGTCCACCAGCTGCTGCACCAGTTTATCTTGACTGTGTGGGGCCGTGTGTGACTGACCCTGCCAAACTGGGGAACTCCTCTCTGGTGTCCTGAGGGGGGTCATCTCGGCCTGTCCCTCCTGCTCACTGGCATGGACATCTACAGGTCTGTGGGAGCTTCTCCCTACATACTGGACCTCGTAGCTCTCGTGGTGGGCCGGGCGACGGGTCTCACGGTGAGAGCGGCTTGCGGATGGGGGGCTGAACCCGGTGTGCCTGACATTTCCACTGCAACAGCACTAATCCAGCTCGAAGGACCACTGAAACTGAGGGGGCAGTTTCACCCGTGACTAGGTTCAGACTACATTGCTGTCACATTGCTGTCAGGTTCCGGGTTCAGTTGTTTATTGGGGATTTGGAATGGGTGGATGTGAGGGTTTGTGTGTGTTGTTTGTATGTGTGTGTGGTTTCTTTGGCACGCCTTGTTGAGAGTCTGATTGGTGGCCGAAGGATACGGGCAGGTCAGAGGGCAAATGGTGACCTGGGGGCCGTCCTTGGGGGTACGCCTGTGCCTCAGGTTACCTGCGGGGGTCCCGCTGATAAGGGGAGCAGCAGGACTGGTTTGGGCAGGTTTCAACTGAGTTGTAAACAAGTGCCTGTGAGAGGTGGGGGTTGTGCGCAAAGACAAAGACAGAACAGAAACATGTGGCCCTTTTCTACACTTATTGGAATGAATACCAGCTGATGAACCAGCATGATTACTTTTAATGGATCTGAAAGAAATTGTTGAGCTGGTTGTTGCTCCAGTCCATAAAAAAGATACCATTTGCTACCTAGGTATCAAAATATCGGAGCACAGACATAGATATTTACATGTCTTCCCAGGTGAAAAACTGATACCAAAGCATCATTTTCTGGAGCACTATCCAGACTTGATACAGGCCTTTGGTCCTCTTGTGGCTATGTGGACAATGCGTTTCGAGGCCAAACATAGTTTTTGTGTTTGTGTAGTGTAGTCCGGCATACAAATTCATTTTTGTAGGATTTATTGTGAAGACCCATGTGGCATGGTATGATGAGCACATGAGATCATTTGAGCTAGAGACACCATATACACACATCTTATATTCCTTCTCCAGAGTGACTTGAATGACACTGTGCCATTAGTTGCCTACAGTGTTGGGGGGAAATGTATGGTTACCCTGAAGCGCCACATTGATGTTCCATTCTAGCCGATCAGCTTTGAGTCATCACTTGACACTTGCTCCTTTTTGATGAATAACATTAAGGAATCATTTAAGAAGTACATTATGTAGTAACTATGTTAATAGGATGTCTGTTGAGAAATAACTACAGTATGTTTTTGTAGTTGTAACTATGTTAATGGGCTGCCTCTCTGTAACAATTTAGTTTTCCCTTTTTTTGGAACAGACTCACAAAATGTCTAAACCAGTAACGCTACGAGTGATGATTAAACATAATGCGCATAAACTGAGCCTACCTTCTGGGATTCCTGATTCCTGAGGTTGAAGAAGTGGAGAGGGCAGTAAAAGAGGAATTTAATTTACCTGAAAACTTTGCT
Organism: Megalops cyprinoides; assembly: GCF_013368585.1. Lineage (NCBI taxonomy): Eukaryota > Metazoa > Chordata > Actinopteri > Elopiformes > Megalopidae > Megalops > Megalops cyprinoides. Next base: position 31,221,202 of record NC_050599.1, on the reverse strand, counting down.
TTTTTTCTTTGACTACTGCAGCCACTTTGAAAGACAAAGACACCATTAAGGTTGTTTTTGTGGAGCCTTTGCTTATCACTTTAACAGCGATTGACAGCCCTCAGAATATCTCCACTCCATCTCCAGATGCCCTATCAACTGTGTCTTCAGTCAGCTTATCAGATGTCTCATCTGTTCAGTATGGATAATCCGATGACACAGTGTTGCTGTCCCCACTTAAGAGTCAAGGGTTGCGGTCACAACACTGGCCAGCTTACTTCAACATTCCTGAATTTCCATTTGACACAGAGCTGACTCTGCAGACAGGAAATGAAGAGTTCCTTAAAAATGGGGTTTTCTTGAACAATCACAGTGTGAGATCTCAGATTTGTGACACACTAGTCAAAAAATGTTCCAGCATTGTGCATACCCCACCAGCAAGTAGATGTGTGCAATTGCGCAGGCACTAATTGAAAAGTATCCATGCCTGAGGGAGCCTGGATCATTGTCTGGATACGATGGTTGGTTATCCAGATTGAAGAATGGCCAGTTACAGAAAGAAACTAAAACAGCTTGGATGCCCTGAATTGGCTGTCAGTAAAAAAGCCATGTAAAGCAGAGATAAACTACCTCCCCCCTCTCCCAACTGATGAAACTAAACAGACTTTGGAGAGAGTGTGAGTAGAGCTTCTCAGCGACGTCAAGATTAGGGACAACCGGAAAGCTGTTGGTTAGAAGATGGCCAGATCCTTTGCCTGTCGCAGGCAGGAAATAGTTGAGGACAGCCCATCTGTACAAGACCTGTTGGAGAGATGGCCTGCCCTTTTTGATGTCATTCAGGTGAACTCAGTGATTATATAATTGCATGAAAGGTTTTTATTTCATTTTCTGACTATCATTGAACGTGAACAGAGGAATATGGATTGTAGCGTATATGTGACTATCAATATAGATTTCATAATAGACTACAACTTTGTTAATAATTATTAAATTTTGCTTTTACGGTGAAAGAGGAATTCAAAAGGTTGGCAGCCATTGATCTGGAATCACAATTCTATTCTAACCTGGACAAATACACGGATAGGCTCCTCAGTTTGTTCCGCTCAAACTGGGAGGAAATGCTGCCCGCAAAATGCATGACTTTCTGATGTTGCTAGACCAGGTATTCCAGTTGTGTTTACTGATACAACATGAATTTTTGAAATGTTGAGCTTTGGTGCCTAACCTTGAACTCATTAACAATTTTTTTGTGTTTGTATTCCACTAAGGATGCTGGTGTGGACAACTGTAGAGAGGTAGTGATTCGTAGCTTGATAGTACATCTCTCTGAAAACGCTGAGCACCTCATTACACATTACCAGGTCAGTGTGGTACATGCAAATATCTGCAACACTTTTGCCCTGTCATGTACAGTACAGCTGCATCCTGAAGTGCTTCTCTGACCACTACAGATGTATTGTGTGGGCCCAGTGTGATGATGTAGACTGGGATTCCCAATTTCACTTTGTGTGCAGGGAGGGTGAATGGAGAGGGTTTTAGGGATGAGATTGTGACCTAGACAGCATTGTTGAGTATTGTGAGGCAGTGCCAAGGGGCCACTCTTGAAATCCACTGTGATCTCCCATAGTCTTGAGAATGTTAATACGAATGAGAATGCAAGGCAAGGCAAATTTATTTATATAGGACAATTCATACACAATGGTAATTCAAAGTGCTTTACAAATGAACAGTAAAGAACATAGCCTAGACAATTAAACGATTAAAAAGGTGAAGTGCAATAAATCAGTTTAAAGAACAAAGAACATAGTAAAATGGTAAAGGGCATTTAAAAAGTTAACAAAAAGCATCTGAGAACAGCTGAATTTTAAGTTTTAAAACTGACTATGGTTGAGGCACCAGGAAGTTGGTTCCAGAGCTGAGCAGCGTAGTAGCTGAAAGCTACTTCACCATGTGGGGGGCATTATTAACAGATTTCTCTTTAGCGACCTGAGAGGCCTAGCAGGTGTGTACTCCTGAATCATGTCTGAGAGGTATAAGAATAAGAAAGAAATACTTTATTAATCCCGAAGGAAATTTGAGTGTCACAACTGCACCGTCCGGCACACATCAAAACAACAAAAGAATAAATTTATTTATTATTATTATTATATTTATTTAGGGCCTGCTCCATTTACCGATTTATAAACAAGCAGCAGTGCTTTAAAGTCAATTCTGTGACTTACGGGAAGCCAATGTAAAGACTTAAGTATTGGAGTAATGTGCTCACTTCTTTTGATATTGGTTAGAACTTTAGCAGCTGGATTTTGAACAAGTTGAAACTGTTTGATGATCTGTTTAGGAAGGCCTTTGAAAAGACCATTGCAATAATCAAGCCTGCTGGAGATAAAAGCATGTTTTGATAAAAGCAAGTCATGTTTTGACATAAGGTCTTTATGTTTGGCTATGTTTGTGAGATGGTAGAAAGCTGATTTAGTTATTGCTTTCATATGGTTGTTAAAATTGAGGCCACAATCAATTGACACCGTTTTTTGACCATGTCTTTCACTTTAAGTCCTTTCATGTGTGCAAATGAGCTTTGAAAGTTGGGTCCTTGGAGGTGCAGTCATTAGCATGTAAGGAGAAGATCAGTGGGGAGAGGAACACAGGTTTGCAAGCAGTATCATATAATAAATCTGTCCTTTATGTTTATTTCAGGACACTCATGGCAAACTCAACCCTGATGACCTGAAACACCACACTTTGAAGATTGTCACCAAAGGGAGCTCTGCAGATGGCAGTCCTTTAGAGGCAGGTATTGTTTTGGAGGTGATACAGGTGATTACAGGATTATAAAGTGTCCCAAATGCATGCGTCATCCTGCTTGGCCTGATGTATACGGTCATTCTGAGCTATCCCAAACCACTGAGATACACATTTGAATTCTTCCAAAAAATGCTACTGGAACTGAACAGGGGGAAACTGTCCCCAAAGATTCTGTCATTGAAGAACAAGTTGTTGACATAAATGTATGGTAAACACTGATACTGCCAAAATGCATAGGCACATATACATACCATCACACACCTGAACAGACATAGCAGATCATCCCAGCAACATACTGATGCACCCACCAATCACACTGATTCACACACATATACTGTTGGTTTGAAGATAGTTTGGTTGTTTTTCAATTTTGTTTTTCATTGATAAGTTGGGAGGAGTGGTTTCCTTGAGAGGAGGGGGAGGGGCTATGGTGGTGGTACTGATGCAAACATGCTTAAATGTTCCAGCTCACATCAGATGTCATCTACTCTTGGCTTTAAGGTTAAGTTTTTGTTGCTTTTCATCTGTGATGGGAGTAATGGTGAGGTTTGGTGATCTTAAAATACTAAGGAAGTCTAAATGAAACAGCTTAATTTTACTGACTGGAGAAACATATTTTTTTAAGTAAAGACGTGACGTGAAATTCAGATTTTTTGGTAATGTCAGTTAGTTTAGTTTTTTAGTAAAAATTACCTAAAATGTTAAGTGGGGTATATTTAAAAATAAGCATGCAAAAATGTTGCACTATATTTTTAAGTAAAATCAGCCCATCATTTTTTACAGTGTAGCTCTCACAGAGATGGGGATCACCTTTGACAACGCTGTCACCTTGGCAGCTCTCTCCACTGCATACTCTTTCTCCCACACACCCCTTTGGCCAGGGTGGTGGGACTGAGCTGCTCATGTTAGTCCTGCAAATTCTCTGTTCTCCCTCTCTATCTCCTCTTTTGAATTTTATGCTGTTCGTTACTATCATTAACCTGTCTACAATGTTCAGACAGACCACCTGGCACCCTGGGAGATTTCCTCAAGGAGCTGGATGTTCTTCTCAGCTCCTTCCCAGAGGATGGAACCCCCCGTTCCTGCTGAGAGACTTCAACATTCACCTACAGACCCCTCTCAAGCTTACGGTTTCGTCCCCTTGCTCCACTTATTTAACTTCACCCTTATGGAGTCACCTCCAACACACAAGGCAGAGAAACACCTGGACCTGGTCTTCCTGAGGAACTGTTCCACCTCAGACCTAAAATTCACCCCCCTCCACCTCTCTGACCACTAATTTGTCTCCCTTTCATGACATCCTCCTCCCCAACCCTCCTCTGTGCTTACCTCTGTCACTTCTCACCGTAACATATGCAACCTCTCACCTTCAGCTTTCTTTTTCACAGTTCTTGCTACTCTCCTGCCCCTTGCTTCTTTAACCAAACTTTCTACTGATTCTGCTGCATCTACCTTTCTCTCCTCTCTGTTACCTTCCCTTGCTTCCCTCTACCCTCTTACTTCCAGGCCTGCACGACGCACCTTGTCCATGGTTGACAGATTCACTTCGTGAGAACAGGACCAAGCTTCTTGCTGTAGAATGGAAGTGGAGAAAGTCCAGCTCCTCTGCTGATACACTAAACTATCAAGCTCTCTTTTTCATTAAGTGTGACTTTGTGTGTGACAGCTTCCCTTTTATGAATCCAAGTTTCAAAACTCACTAACTCACATGTTTTTACTTTCTCTTCCCTCCTCAACCTTCCTTTTCCCCCACCCCCACCTGATCTCTCTGTACATGACTTTGCAGATCACTTCCACCAGAAGATTACAGATATTCAAAACTCACTGTCACTGTAATCTCTGCAGAGGACCAGGCTAAAAGAGTCTTTGGACTAGTCCCATGCATTCTAGCCACAGACAGTTCCATATGTACAATGTCAAGAAATGAGTACATCCAGTGTGTCCAAGCAAGACAATGTGGGGGCTACCAGCGCACAACAAGCAGAGAACAGTAATTATTTCTATTGTACTGAGAGATTAAGGGAGGAATCATCATTAAGCATTAAGAGTCTGGGGCAGTATGGAATTTGAGTACCAACAATGCCACTTAATGTGGAAGAAACATGCTTCCAAAACCTCTTCACATCAGGACAATCCCAGAACATGTGTCTGAAGATGCCTATAGAGCCCAGGGAGCACAGGTCACAATTAGGGGATAGAGCAAGCTTCATTAAACGGCATGAGGTACATCCTATGAACAAATTTAAAATGAATTAATTGGAGATCAGGGTTTTTTGAACCTGTGTACCTAAGGCTGATCCGTACTTTGTCCCAGCAAACATTACTGTCCTCATTTCCTGCAATGGATAAGTCTCTACACCATACATCTAACACTGGTAACAGCTTATAAGAAGCCTTCAAAAAGAATAAATGCAAAGCAGACACCACACACCCTGTGCGACCTGCTTTATATAACATTATGTGCAATGGGTGAGAAGGAATAGCTAAGGCCCAAGGAACTCCATATGCTCACATGGCAGATCTTAGGCATAAATAAAAGAAAAAAGACAACCCTGGTAAATTGTATTCGGTAGGTAGGTCACTGAGGGCTTGAAGGCTACTGTCCCCATACACATCTGCTAATGTGTGGATACCTTGCTTACTCCATTCTGGAAGTGTAAAGGGTTTATTATCAATGAGAAGTGAATAATTATGGAATATTGGAGAATGAGTATGCCATTTAAGTTCGGTATGGCAATATTTTCCTACCGAGTACCACACAGATAGCAGATATGAAATGATTGGGCCCAAGCATAGTTTGGTTCTTTTTAAAGGTGTATTAGATTGTACTAGATCTTGTAGTCTGTGTGGGAGGGCTAGATGTTCTTCAATTGGTTGCCATACTGTAACCATACTGTAAGAGGACGCAAGACAAATGCCCAATGATAAAGCTTAAAATTTGGCAATGAAAGGCCACCGGCTCCCTTACTACGCTGCATGGTTGAGAATTTGATGCGAGGATGTTTTCCTTTCCATATAAATTTGGAGACCATAGCCTGTAGTTTGTCCCAATAGTCAATGGGGGGCAACAGAGGTATCATGGAGGAGAAGAAATTAACGCAAGGTAGTACATCCATCTTAATTACTGAAATCTGGGCTTGTGAGGATATTGGAAGAGCAGACCAGCGAGACAAATCTGCATCTATACAGTCATAGATGCCTTGAAATTTTTTTTAGTGCTATATAGTGTGAACTCCCTGATTTGGTGGGTGTCAGGGAGGAGGGGTAGGTGTGAGTACAAATCCTGCAGCTGCAATTAGAAAAGACGAGGCACACAACATGAGCGTGCGTTCAGCTTGACTGCAGGATTTATTCTGCGGTACATGCCTTGAACGAGCTTAATGCTCCTCCAGAGTGGCACATGCTATCTAACGACCTGAGAGTAGTGAACTATGAAAAGAGCAAGTAAAACACCATACAGTTGTATTCACTTTGTATCTAAACAAATAATAACAAAAAAATAGGAGTGGGTTTTTCTCGTGTTATGATCTGCATTACGCACAGTAGTGCGTTCACCCCTGCATTCCACTGCTGTTAGGATGGCTGTCCTAACGTGCTGTAGATGAGCATCCCTTTTGGTCTTGCCCTCTGTTGAGATCTTCTGTCTGCCTCTGCCACATTCTGAGCCTCTTCCTCATCCTGAGTTTTCTCAGCTTCCATTCGGACAGGGGGGCAGAATTCTTGGGCTGTAGAACGCAACCTCAGCTGAGTCTGAGGAGACGGCAATGTCTCCTGGTATTCTGGTTGCTGAGGTCTCACCAGCCAGTAGCATGGGATCTGGCTCTGGAAGTTATGGTGGTAAGTATACTCCTCTTCATCAGAGCTATCCGTACCTGAGTTGCTGATCTCCTTAATTGTCTGTTTCGGTTTCTTTGGTTTCACCCTTCCTGTCTGTTGTTCCTCAGGGAGAGCTGAGTAGTATATATCCTACACTTTCTGTCAAAATGATTTATGACCCCTCCTTGCCAGCTTGATTGACAGGTCAGTTTGATGGTCATCTGTTTGCTATCTATATTTACGAGTGTCCTTGTCATACTGATTGATGTGTGTGTGTGTGTGTGTGTGTCACAGTTTAGATTTATCACTTAGGATTTTATTACAAAAGAAAAAATAAAAAAGGTGTGATTGTAGGCGACATGTTGTCCCGGGCATGTCGTGTCCTGTGTTGACTTGTCCTGATGGCTATAAATGTATTTGACCTGGGGGAGTGGTATAAAGTCGGCTGTGAATCCGTGTAGGTCAACATTTTGTTTATCAAGTCAGCCATTTGACGAAGAGACTCTTGAGAAGACTACAATGGATCCCTTTACTCTGAGTGAGTTGGTTTATTTGTGTTAGATTTATTGCATGTTGCGGTACCGTCGTTTCTTGAGTGATATTGTTGATTTGTTTTGTTTAACAGGTATTTATTTGGTCTAGGTACCGCAGACGTGAGAGCATCAAAGCCATCAGTGAGATTCAAGGATTCTCGCAGCTTGGTTAGTGTCTATAAATAACCTATTTATTGTCTCTATGAAAGAAATAAAAATTTTGACCATTGCTAACATTTCCATTAATTAAATGTTGTTATTACACCCCTTTTAGTGTCAGGTGATAGCATCGTATGGTCATAGCGCGTCTGAGCAACCTATTGGTAAGGACATTATATATAACTACGATTCTCTTACCTTTTTCAAGAATGGTCATTTTGGTGATAAACTGTATTAATAACGCTGTTGAATACATTTTTAGCGGCTTTGCAAAATCTGGTCCAATCAATTGTCCCAATCACACCACCAGGGTTCGAGTCGCTGTGGTGGAGGGGTACAAGAAACTTTCCAGACCATTTGTTGGAAAGCGCTACATTTGTCAGCAGTAGAGTATGCGGGGAGAGCTCTTAATGTAAAGGCCACGAGGACGACGCTACAGAGGCCTGTGTTTCGGCAAAACGTTCAAATTCATGGGAGTGTGATAGGTAAGAACAAATCTAAATACATTTAATCTTACCCGTTTTAATGACAAATTGTTTGAAAAAGGAAAAAAAATCTAGATCGGTAGCACAGCTAACAACAATATTTATTACACCGAATTGCAGACCTTTACATGACAGCGGATACAGCGCTAGGAGATCAGCGCTTGTCTGAAGGGAAAGAACCGACAATCCAAACTGTGGACTCAAATTTGGATTACGTCAGAGACTGGACATACTCACAAATTAAAGATTGGGACAACACTGACCCCGGAGATCTGGAAACGACCTCAAAGGAGAACACGGATATAGGACTACCAACTGATGTGGGGAGTCGGTCTATGTAAAGTCCATCGTGGGTCAAAAACATTAAAGACGTTGTGGAAACAAACAAGCAAACAAGAACACAATGAACAATGTCTACCGTGGAGGTATGGGCGCATGTGTTTGGGAATAATCAAGGATTGTAACACGCTTATTTGTGAACTCCAACATTTATCGGACCGATTTAACAGACATGTGTGTGCTTTTGAGAGACACTGTAAGACTGTTGAAAAGTTAGCAGGAAATGTTGAGGTAAAGGACGTTGTGCAGATATTGGTTAATGCTAACGAGAAATGTGAACGTAGATACGAGGAATTGACTAGAACATTGAACAATCAGATGAGGGTTATCCAGGAGGTTTTCACCATGTGTAAAGTGGATTGCTTTGTCAGATGTTAGTTAGTCTTTCAAACATTTCCCATAGCTGATGTTCGTAATGCTGATCTCTTTTTTTAACCAACTAGCGTGAATATAGGTGTGAATGTTATAGTGTTTTGCTTTTATTTTCTTTTATGAAATCATATTGTCAAACACACTTAATTTCATTAAATAACTAAAAGTCTAAAAATTGTCGAGAGTCAGAAAGTAGGACACAACTAACACCCAAATAGACAATGACACTGCCAACCAAGTGTAGAAGGTTTGAAAGCACAGATGGCAATGGCCAACATGCTATTGCAGAGTTCAACAACATCCTGCGTAACATTAATGCAATGTTAGCTGTAGAGGATAGCGTCAAAGAGCCAGACACAAATACAATCAGTCTGTTGAATGATGTTTCCATTTGCCATATGCCTGATGATATCAATACTTTCAATAACACACCGATGCATCACCTAATCACGGCTTAAACAACGGGGATATAGAAAGATTGATGAGAGAGGGTGGTGTGGTTGGTGATTATACGGTGGTGGTGAGGCCCCAATGTAGTAGTGTAGTTTTACACAGGTCACTTAAATTCAGGGGAACCTATGACAAAGACATGGCTGCATACATGCTGATATGCTGGGTGACATAGTCGGTTTTCTAAACTCTTAGCCGGTGAAAATGGTGTTTTCAATACTACCTTGAGAGGGCAAAGCCTAACGTCAGATGTAAATGTGATGTCTTCAGAAAATGGTTGTGGAGTTGAGCGTTTCTTGGACGCTGTTGAAAGAGTTTTGCAGAGTAACACACAAATCATGGTTAAAGACCATTTGGAGCTGACAGTCTCTATAACATGCGGTAAGAACAGCAGTCTGTATAGAAAGTTGCGTGACCTGGCTCATAATGAAGTGATTAGCAAGAACAGAATGAATTTGTTTTGTCCTCATAACTTTTTAAACAACCTATGTTTCACAATCTGTCTTGCGCATTATCTGAACCCGCAAGCAACCCCCAACACGTTAGAGAAGATCGCAACAGACATACATAGAGGCCTCGGTTTCACAGTTCAGCAGAAAATAGGGTTTAAAGACGTTTCAAAGTTTGAGTGTGCCTTAGGTATCAAGATTGTTGTATTGTATAGGTCCGGTACAAGCATGTTGCAGAAGTACCAAACAAGCGACACACCACACAACAAGACTGTGTTTCTATACCTCCATGACGATCATTACTACATGATACAAAATCTTAAGGCTTTCCTAGACAAAGCATATGTTTGTCAGTTTTGCTATGGTGGATTTAGTAATCGCAGAGATCATAGTTGTAAGTTCAGTTGTGATGTGTGCAATGACTCTAAATGTTACAAGAAGCCGAGGATGTCGAAATATTGCAATGATTGTTCAAGGTACTGCAGATCCGAGTTTAGTTTTGAGAAACACAAGCAGCCGGTTTCCATGGGTGAGGCGGGTGTGGTAGCGGCACCATGCAATGTTACAAAGTATTGTAAGAAATGTAGCCAACGCTGCCATGTTAGTGTGAAAAAACCAAAGGCTCACAAATGCGTTACGGGGCGTTCTGTTCATTGCGGGCACCAGACGCTGAACATGATTGCTACATTCAACCCATCACGTTGAAAAAAACAGACGACAAGTACATTGACTTTGAGACTTGGTTTGAGAATGGTAAACATAGTGCCAACTTTGTCTGCGCCATCACATTTAAGGGTGAAGTGTTTACAGCTGAAGGGGAGGACTGTGTTGAAAAACTTTTGGAAAAAGTTTAGACGTGGCTGGCACACAACGCTGCAGGGTTCGACAGTTTCTCTTGGAACATTTTTCCAAAGTGGGGATTACTCCAAAAATCACCATGATGGGGTGTAGGCTGATTTCCATGTATGACGAGCCTTTGAAGCGGCGATACATAGACAGCTACTCGTTCATTCCGATGTGGCTTGCTAAAATGTCCGCCGTGTTAAATCTGAGCACTGTGGAGAAAGGATATTTACCACCCAAATTTAATAAGGCGGTAAATGACAACTACCGCGGCACTTATTCCAACAAACACTACTTTGGTTATGAGTCCATGTCGGATAAGGACATGGCGGAGTTAGACGAACGGTACAACGAAGTTTCTGGTGGTGTTTTTGACTTCAAGAAAGAACTGTACACTTATGGCAGAAACGATGTCGTCCTGCTGAGAGAAGTGTGTTTAAAATACCGCAATGAGTTTATTCAGTGTACAGGAGTTGATCTGTTTAATCACACTATGCTGGCATCCTGCTGTATGGCTGTCTACAAGATGCATTTTCTCTCCAAAGCCACGCTTGCCCTGACGCATAACGCATACAGTAACCAACACAAGACATATTCAAACATTTCCATTGAATGGTTAGAATTTGTCAAGAAAGCCAGAAATGTAGATGTGCAACATGCTCTGACTCACGGTGAGAGGATGGTTGGTAAATACTATGTTGACGGCTATTATGAAAAACACTGCCATCAGAATAGCTCTCGAATTTAACGGTTGCATGCATCACACGGCACAAATGTCGTTATAACCCAAATCACATTCACCCGTTGTCAAAGATGCATATTGTAATGGCTCAGGCAAGGACTCAGTCGCAGACCAAGAGAGCTTCAGATTCCAGGCGGGTTTATTAATGACATTACATTCACTTGGCAGACGCTTTTATCCAAAGCGACTTACATAGCTTACCGTTCTTTACAATGTTATCCATTTATACAGCTGGATATTTTTACTGAGGCAATTGTGGGTTAAGTACCTTGCCCAAGGGTACAGCAGCAGTGCCCCAGCGGGGATTGAACCGGCAACCTTTCAGTTACGAGTCCTGCTCTTTAACCACTATGCTACACTGCCGCCCGACATGACGAGAGGTAAGTAGCGAAACAAAAAGCAGGCAGGGTCAAAAACCGGAAGGCAGTCCATGGACAAAAACAGGGTCGGGAACCGGAGCAGGCAGGGTCAGGAACCGGGCAGGCAAATGATCAGGCAACGGGACAAGACGGCAGGTACAAAAAACGCTGAGACGAACTGGCAAACAAAACAGGAACAAGCAGGGTAGAAATAGGGCTGGGCTGATGAGGGGATGGGATGCAGGTGGACAGGCAGGCAGGTGAAGGTAATGGGGCAATCAGGTGGGGAGCGGGGCGGGGCTGGAACACAAGGAAAACAAAAAGCACATGGACAGGGAAAAAACAAAAACACCACAGCTAGGGGGGTGGAGCCCTGACCCCATATGGTGTTTTCAGAAGGCATTTTGATGACAAACTGGAAACCCTTACAAGGGTGTAGGGGTTGAAGGTTGATGTCATGTGGGAATGCGAGTGGAAGCATGCCAGACAAAATCATTGCGATGTTGTCGCATTCATGGCGACATACACACCACCGTTGTGGTTGAGACCTAGAGACTGCCTCTTTGGCGGTAGGACAAATGCTTACAAGCTGTACTACAAGGCTAAGGAGGGTGAAAAAATTAGGTATCTGGATTTCACAAGCTTACACCCATACTGCCAGGCTAGGAAAAGTTACCCCATAGGTCACCCGCATATTATACCTCTCGAAAATTACTATGGCCTAGTCAAAGCAACAGTGCATGTGCCGCGAGGGTTACTTCACCCCTTCCTTCCCTATCATTGTAATGGTAAATTAATGTTTCCACTCTGTTGAACATGTGCCGAACAGGAAAATCAGACCACCCCCTGTTACCATAGCGATGAGGAAAGGTCGCTTTCGGGATGTTGGGTTAGTATTGAACTAATGAAGGCGATTGAAAAGGGGTATGTAGTGGACAGGATAGACGTAGTGTGGCATTTCCCTCAGAGTTCCGACACATTGTTTTGCGACTATGTGAAAACATTTCTGCGGTACAAACAGGAGGCTAGTGGTTACCCGGTGCACACTGTGACAGAAGCTGACAAGAGAGCTTATATTGACGATTACTTTGACAAGGAGAATATTAGGTTGAATCCCAAAAACTATGTGTGAACCAAGCCTGGAGATCCATCAAAAAGTTGTTATTAAACAGCTTATGGGGGCGCTTCTCAATGAGGGAGAATTTGCCCGTGTCGGAAATGTTGACAGTCCCTGAACAGTTTGTGCGATACATTTTTGGTGATGAGTATGATGTCACACACCTTTTGTTTGTCCCGCAGGATGTTGCATTGATTCAGTGGCATCATGCGGCTGGTCAAGGCAGACAAACTTGTGACATAAACGTGTTTCTTGGAGTTTTCACAATGGCGCATGCATGCTTAGAATTGTATGATCTTATGGATAAGTTGGGGGATAGGTTGTTGTACAGCGACACACAGTGTTGTTTTTGTTTCTAAGGAGGGTGACTGGGAACCACCACTAGGGCTGTATCTAGGAGATGTGACGGATGAAATAGGTGGCAGTGATTACATCACAGAATTTTGCTCGGGCGGTGTGGCGGATGTCCCCTGGTCTGGGCCAGATGGACCGAGGGTTTTCCTCCACACTTCGATATCTTCTGGAACTAATAAGTTCTTACAGAGTCTGATGTAAGTTAAGGCTTTGGTTTATTGCATATGGTGATCAATCACATACGGTAAATTGGGTTGGTCCGCAGAGCAACAGGTTACAATGCATTCACAAGCATATCCCCACCCTGACACCCTGACACCCTGACACCCTTTGGTCTGCATCCTCTTTTTATGCTGTTTCCCCAACTCCTCCTTTACCGTGACTTGATTCCCTAACTCCTCCCAGGCTCCTCCCTCAAGATCACTTCATCTCACGCAATACACCATTATCTTTTACCTGGAAAGTCCTAAAAACCCCATGGCCAAATAAGGATGGGGTTATGATTTACAATAACAAAGCTATTGCTGATACACTAAACAGTTACTTTGTGGAGAGTTTCACTAGTGAAGTGTTTTCGCATATGCCTTCAGGTGCAGTCAGTTCTCAGAGGCTTATAGAGGAAATTGATTTAAATGATGCAGAAGTACTAGATAAACTTCAAAAACATAAAACAAATAAGGCAGCAGGCCCTGATGGAATATATCCAAGAGTTCTCAGAGAACTAGCAGTGGTAGTTTACAAGCCTCTGACAGTTATTTTTTAAGCAATCCCTTAAAACTGGAGAAATAACAGATGACTGGAAACATGGCAGTGTAGTACCTATCTACAAGAAAGGAGACCGGACTGAACCAGGAAATTATAGGCCTGTCAGCTTAACTTGTATAGCATGCAAAATACTGGAATCCATCATTAGGGATAATTTGGAATTATTCCTGGAACGAAATGGTGTTCTAAATTATAGCCAACACGGTTTTCGCAGAGGGAGGTCATGCTTAACAAACCTCCTGGACTTCTTTGAGGAAGCTACAGCATGTCTGGACTCAAACCAAGCTTATGATATTATCTATTTGGACTTTCAAAAGGCATTTGACAAAGTTCCGCACGAGAGACTCATATTGAAAATGACATCTGCGGGAATTACAGGAGCTATCACCGAGTGGGTTCAAAGTTGGTTGTCTAATAGAAAGCAGACTGTAACTGTGGGAGGAATTGTATCAGAGCAGGGTCCTGTACGAAGTGGAGTCCCGCAGGGATCGGTGTTGGGGCCTTTGCTATTTCTTATATACATAAATGATCTTGATGCAGAAGTTAGTAGTAAAATAGTAAAATTTGCAGATGATACAAAACTAGGGGGTCTAGCCAACAGTATAGAATCAACTAAGGTAATACAGGAAGACCTAAACAGCATCCAAAAGTGGGCAGATACCTGGCAGATGACATTCAATTTAGATAAATGTAAAGTCTTGCATGTGGGAAATAAGAACCTTAGACAAGACTACTTCATGGGTGGAAAAAAACTAGAATGTGCTCAATTTGAAAAGGACTTGGGAGTAATGGTTGACCAAAGCTTAACAGGATTTAGGCAGTGTGCTGTAGCTGTCAGTGCTCCGCCTCCTTAGCTGTCGAGTTTTTGTTTTTTCCTTTGCCCATGTGCTTTTGTTTTCCTTGTGTTTTAGTCCTGCCCCGCTCCCCGCCCGGTCTCCGCCCGCCTGATTGCCTGCACACCTGCTTCCCATTCCCTCGTCTGCCCTGCCCTATATCTTCCCTGCTTTTCCCTGTCCTGTTGCTAGTTCGTCACAGTGTTTTTCGCCTGTTTCGTCCCCGCGTTTGCTTTATGCTTCTGTCTGCCTGTTTCCCGTTTTTCGACCCTGCTTGTACCCTGACCTCGTTTTTGCCTGCCTCCTTGCCTCGTTCGCTTGATTGCCTGCCTGTCCGGTTCCCCGACCTTGCCTGCTCCGATTTCCCGATCCTCGCTCTGTCCACGGACTGTCTCCCGGTTTTCGACCCTGCTTGTTTTCGGAGTAGCGAATTGCCTGACGATTCCATTAAAGACGCACGGAACCCGACGCTCCCGTGGTCCGCGCCTGAGTCCCTGCCTGAGCCCCGACAGTAGCAGTAAAAAAGGCCAACAGGATGCTGGGATATATAGCCAAAAGTATTGAGTATAAATCTAAAGAGGTTATATTGAAATTATACAATGCCTTAGACCGCACCTGGAATACTGTGTGCAGTTCTGGGCACCGCACTATAAAAAAGATATTGAAGTTCTAGGAAAGGTTCAAAGAAGGGCAACTAAATTAGTTCCTGGCATGAAATATAAAAGGTACGAGGAAAGACTCAAGTTAACCTATTTAGACTACGCGAGAAGAGGCTTAGGGGTGATTTAATTGAGGTATTTAAATTTATAAAAGGAGTCAATAAGGTTAACTATAATAGATTCTTTAGGGTGAGTTCAGTCTGTAGAACAAGAGGACATAAATGGAAACTAGTTAAGAGTAAGTTCTGCATTGATATAAGGAAATATTATTTTACACAAAGAGTTATCAATTCATGGAATAGGTTGCCAGGTCATGTAGTTGAGGCAGAGACCCTTGCTGTGTTCAAGTATAGACTTGATGCAGTTTTGGATACTCTTTAATTAAGAAATGGCGAGCTTAGTTGGGCCGAATGGCCTGTTCTCGTCATCATATGTTCTTATGTTCTTACGTACATCAGTGCTAAAGACAACGCTCAAATCCATAACAGTCCAGTTTCTGCCATCAGCTTAGTAAGTTTTAGTGTTCAAAGTTTAGTCTGCTTGCTCCACTGCACCTCCACTGGCCAGGTGGTAAGCGCAGTGGGCTCTCAGATCAATTTAAAGGCTTTCAGAAAGGCTCTGTATAACGGTATTTACAAAATGCAAACTATTGTCACTCATCATCTTTGTGGGCAGGCCCCATCTGGCCCCATGATGATTTCTCTCATCAGTGCTTTAGCCACAGAGTGAGCTGTAGCTCTTTTACACGGGAAACACTCTACCCACTTAGAGAACATGTCTACTATCACCAAACAATAATGGTTACCTTGGTATGGTGTCAACTCAATAAAGTCCATCATTAAATGTTCAAAAGGCCCCTCAGGCCTTAGATGAGGCGACAGAGGTACAAAATACTGTTTCTAACCATCACTGTGTATTTTTATGCCAACGTAATCTTAACAAAGACTAAAAGATAATTTATGGTTCAAAAGAGATTCCTAGATGGCAAGGCTGAAGCGGAGTTTGCATACAGCTACGACTGCTCTTTTAAATAACATGGTTAAATACCCTGCCATTCCCAAAAAAGCACTTATCCTACTGTCGTCTCCCCTCCACGCCTTTTACCAACCCTCACCTTCCCAATCTAAGAAAAAAGGGTTCCATGAGGGGTTAAATGATAGACTGCTGATACTTTAGTTCAGATGGTAAGCACGGCTTCCCGTCTATTGGTGCTGAGCACCTAAATGGTTCAAACGGTAACTTAGGTATACTATCTGTTTCAAATGAGAATTTGCTGGGATAACTCATTGACAGTAAAATCAGTTCCCTTTCTGCTTCTCTCCCATAGGTTTTCCAAATTACACTGTCCCCCACACAAATTTTTACAACCTCTATTGTTCTCCTAATCACACGTCTCCTGTCTACTCTGTGTGCTCTCCTCATCAGCGACACTTCTAGATCTAGATCAAATTCAACCCTTAAATTTATTATTAAGATATTCCCAATTTCAAAATATTCCCTTGCATATATTTGTGTTATGGCACCAGATCCACGCTGGTGCCCTTCCCCAATTAACTTCTTCAAATGCTCAAATTGTCAGCTGATTTAACACATAAGACTCACTACATACACGAGGCGCACTCTCCATTCATACCCATTCACACCATAGCCAGCACACCCATACACTTATTTTGGCCAATATTACCCTTTACTCTCTGGTTGCTGTCCAACCGGCACAAACCGGTCGAGCAACGATCCTATCAGCAATTGGGATCAGCAGATCAAAACTTTTACAATACCACACTATCACCTGCCCATTCAGACCTTTTGCTATTACACTTCCATCACATAGAAACACAAGAAAAGTGGTATCCACAGGTGCCCTAACTGTCACAGTAACCACTCTCTATGGTCTCCTGTATCACTGCTCCTCCACTGCCGAATACCAACAAACACACTTCATGCATACAACAAACAATGCTTGCTCGTTCAGACCTCTCCCTCTGATATACTTCACTATTAAATCTTTCTCTGATACCTTTCTCTGATACACTTCCTTACACAGGGAATGACGATGCCACGCCCTGATACACTTCCTTAGACAGGGAAAGACGGCGTCACGTCTGATACACTTCCCTAACACAGAGAGGGCAGTTACCATAACACAGAGAGAGAGCGGTATCCACAGGACTTCACACCAAAACACCCTTCAGAGTACCCTGAAACAGTTCCCAAAATTTCTATTGTTCACATAGAACACCAACTCCTCTGAATCACTGAAAACTGCACCAGTGCACTCTTCTATCGTTCTATCCCTTATTGTATTGTCTGAGATGCCTCAATACGAAATAAACTGAACCCCCAGCAAAGGCAACACAGGCAATAAACCAACACACTATTATCACATTAAGCATCCATTCAGGCATTCTTTCTCGCATACCCATTCATCACTCTACTCATGCACACAACATTACATCAAACTCCTTCTTAACAAATATAGATTCTTTACAGGAGGGGCTTCGCACTGCCTTGGCCCGGGCAGAGACACTGCTCTCGGATACAACAAACTAGCAGACTTTGGAAGAAAGCGCTGCTTACTTTTTAGTTGCGGCTGCTGTTGCACCGAGAATCAGTACATCTGTCCAGGCCTTTGGCCGCTCCGAACCTGTCCCATCTGGGTCGACAATAAATGTGGTGGAAAACCTCTCCCAGTCTAGGCCAATCGGACTGGAGGCTCCCTCCACACTTGTGCTGTAACAATTCTAAGTTATATAATTTATACATACCTTTTTAATAATTACAGAACGTGAATTCCAGTGCCCAATAAAGAACAAATATCATTCTCAAGAGTCTATTGCATATGGTGATCATTCACATACAGTAAACCGGGCTGGTCCACGCGGAGCAGTAGCGTCATCAGTCATAACCCCAAGCAGTCCCCCCCAAGCAGTCCAAAAATCCCCCAAAATACATCTTTCTTTTATGGTCTTACCCCCTCCTTCAGTTTCATAAGACATTTTCTGTACACCATTGTCTTACATTTTGGCATCATTCTCATTCCATATTTGGCCTTTCCTGTACACAATTGTTGCCAATCTCACACCTGTTTAATTATAAAAATAATTACCCCGCCTTGGCTGTACACTATTATTCAATTCAATTCAATTCATTTTTATTTGTATAGTGCTTTTTACAACACAAGTTGTCACAAAGCAGCTTTACATTGTTCCCAGGCCTAAGACCCCCTGAGAGCAAGCCTAAGGCAACAGTGGCAAGGAAAAACTCCCTATCAGGAAGAAACCTTGAGCAGAACCAGGCTCAGAGGGGGGGCCCATGTGCTTCTGTCCGGCACTGGGCAGATAGAGTTAAAGACAAGTTATGCAATGTACTTTAAGACATTTACGATTGATAGACAATAATAGTTAACAGCAGAGTGATTATAAGAATGTCTCCTAGGATGTCCGGTTCTTGGAACGCAGTTGGCTTTGATGGGCAGGGCAGCGAGGTAGTAGCACTGGAAAACGGGATGAGACGCTTGGGCTACAGCTCCGGACAGGAGCCCGGAGCAGGGATAGGAAGCAAACAGAAAACAGTGGTTAGTGGATGATAAGAATGGCAGGGATGTGGAACAGAGAGGCAGGAGAGGAGGGGCAGAGAAAAAGGTGTGCAACAAGGAAAAACCCCGGCAGGCTAACATTATGGCAGCATACCTAGGGGACGGGAGGCAAGGGACCGGCATAGTCATGAGGGCGACCCTAAGACAGTCAACACCAGATCATGGCACAGGGTCCATGAAAGCAATGACCACTTAGTCTACCAGATACTCTATGATCCACGCTAGCACCAGGCCATGTCCCTCAGATGAAGGATTTACTATATAGATATGTTTTGAGCCTAGACTTAAAGGTGGAGAGAGAGTCTGTTCCCCGAATCTCAGAGGGTAAACTGTTCCACAGGAGAGGGGCTTGATAGGAAAAGGCTCTACCGCCTACAGTAGTTTTGCCCACTCTTGGAATGGTGAGAAGCCCGGCATTTTGGGAGCGAAGGGCTCTCTGCGGAAGATATGGATGAAGAAGGTCCTTAAGATAGGGGGGGGGGGCAAGCCCATTTAAAGCCTTAAATGTGAGTAAGAGTATTTTAAAAACGATCCGGTATTCAATAGGTAGCCAATGGAGAGAAGCCAGAACTGGGGTGATGTGCTCAAAGCGTTTAGTTTTAGTTAAGATTCGAGCGGCTGCATTTTGCACCAGCTGAAGGGGTTTTAATGAGACGTTTGCACATCCTGACAAGAGGGCATTACAGTAGTCTAATCTGGATGTTACAAAGGCGTGGATTAGTTTTTCAGCTTCATTAATTGATATGATTTTCCTGATTTTAGCAATATTTCTCAGATGGAAGAAGGCAGTCCTAGAGGTGTTAGTTATGTGAGTTTCAAAGGAGAGCTCGGGATCAATAACAACACCAAGGTCTTTGATGGCTGCACTCGGGGCAAGGGAGACACCATCAAGGTCCAATGTAAAATGAGTGAGTTTGCTCCTGATTGAATTTTGGCCTATGACCAATATTTCGGTTTTGTCCGGGTTGAGGAGGAGAAAGTTTCGGGCCATCCAATTCTTTACATCGGTTAGGCAGGCCTCCATGTTTGAAATATTCAGAGGGACATCGGGTTTGACTGATATGTATAACTGAGTGTCATCCGCGTAACAGTGGAAATTAATGTCATGTTTACGGATGATATCGCCAAGAGGCAACATGTATAACGAGAAGAGCAGAGGTCCAAGCACAGATCCTTGAGGTATACCATATTTTGCTCTGGAACGAGCGGAGGATTCGTTGTTGATGGAGACAAACTGATATCGTTCTGATAGATAAGATCTAAACCAAGATAGGGCATGTCCACTTATGCCAACCAGGTTTTCGAGGCGGTCAAGGAGGATACAATGATCGATGGTATCAAAGGCTGCACTTAGGTCTAGTAGCACAAGAAGAGAGATACAGCCATTGTCACAGGAGAGTAGAAGGTCGTTGAGCACTTTCAGGAGAGCGGTTTCCGTACTGTGGTGAGGTCTAAATCCGGACTGGAAAACTTCCAAAATGTTGTTAGAGTGTAAAAAGGCACAGAGTTGCTTTGATACCGCTTTTTCCAGAATTTTTGAGAGGAATGGAAGGTTCGAGATGGGCCTATAGTTTGACAGGTCACTGGGATGAAGATTAGGCTTTTTCAGAATAGGCTTGATAACTGCTACTTTGAAGGGCTGAGGTACGTGTCCAGACATAAGAGAGGCATTGATAAGATTTAATAGTGGTGTGCCAATTGCAGGCAATAGCTGTTTTAGGAAGCCAGTTGGTATGGGGTCAAGTTGGCTGGTAGAGTTATTAGATGAATTGAGAAGAGAAGAAAAGTCGCCAAATTCAATGGGTATAAAAGCGTCAAAGCGCGAGGCGGGCCTAATAGACATGTCTACATAATCTGGAACGGGACTGGCCAGGCAGGAACCAGAAGTTGATGAGAATTTTTGTATTGTGTCTCTTATCTTTAAGATTTTACTGTCAAAGAAGTTCATGAAGTCACTGCTACTATAAATTGCTGGTATGGTAGGGTTAACTGATGCAGGACTCTTGGTTAATCTGGCGATAGTGCTAAACAGGTACCTAGGATTGTCCTTGTTTCTCTCAATAAGAGTAGAGAAATATTTGGATCTGGTAGCTGTGAGGGCATGCTTGTAATTTAGGAGACTTTCCTTCCACGCCAGGAGAAAAACCTGTAGTTTGGTGGAGCGCCATTTTCTTTCGAGTTTTCGTGTGGCTTGTTTGAGAGCACGAGTATGGTCGTTATACCAAGGTGCTAGCTTCTTGTCTGTGATTTTCTTCCTTTTGAGGGGAGCAACGGCATCTAGAGTTTTACGCAAAGTAGAGTCGATTCTGTCCGCGAGTAGATTAATTTCAGTTGAGCTGGGGTTTGAACATAAACTAGAGGAGATTTCGTTGTGCAGGTAGTATGATGTAGGGAGCTCGTCGATAAAGGCATTTGCTGTAAGAGAGCAAAACGTGCGCCTGGAAGAAAATCTAGGCTCCGAGTATGTGAAGCACGTTAGTAGTAAATTGAAAGAGATGAGATAGTGGTCGGATAACACAGGATTGTGTGGCATAATTTCCACCTGGTTAATGTCTGCTCCATATGTGAGGACCAAATCAAGAGTATGGTTGCGGTAATGTGTGGGTTTGTCCACAGCTTGATAGAGTCCAATGGATTCGATGATGGACAAAAATGCTGTTCTGAACGGGTCATGTTCATTATCCATATGGACATTAAAGTCGCCTACTATTACAGCTTTTTCTATATTGACAACCAGGTCAGATAGAAAATTGGCAAATTCCGATAAGAAAACACTGTAAGGGCCAGGTGGCCTGTAAACTATAACAAGGGTAAATAGCTGAAATGCAGTCTTGTCAGGATGTGCAAAGCTAAGTACTAATAGTTCAAATGAATGGAAGTTATAGCCAGGTTTAAGGGTGGCACAGAGTTTGGAGCTGTGTACAGCAGCAACGCCGCCACCTCTACCAGTAGGTCGAGGGACCTGGTGATTACAATAACTGGGAGGAGTTGATTCGTTGAGAGCAACAAAGTCATTAGGTTTAAGCCATGTTTCAGTCAGGCATAAGATATCAAATTGGTGATCAGTAATCAATTTGTTTATTAATAAAGCTTTAGGTTGTAGCGATCTGATATTTATTAACCCAATCTTAAGGACCATTTGTCTACAGGTAGTACTACAGGTTTGGCAGACTTAATTTTTATCAAATTATCAGCACAAATGCCCCTACTGGATGTTTTTAAGAAGTTTGGGACGGAGGGTCGTGGAACAGACACTGTCTCTATGGGATTTTTAAGTGGTAGTTCCAGGGAAAAAGCAGACAACTGTGTAGGACAGAAAGTCTGCTGCCTGGCCTTGGCCCTGATAAGTCAAGGTTTAGTGGAATTCAGACTATGATCTATGTTACTAGAGATGATAGCTGCACCCTCCCTCGAGGGGTGGATGCCATCTCGTTTTAAAAGACCAGGCCTCCCCCAAAACTTGTGCCAATTATCTATAAAACCCACGTTGTTAGAGGGGCACCATTCAGACAACCAACGATTAAGTGACTAATGATGATAAAGATGCTAATTAACATAGATACAATGTATCCATACATGATAACTTATAGTAATAAATGTATCTGGTAAATTTGGTATTGCTTTCTGTAAAAATTTGTTAAGAGGATTTCATTTTGAATCCCATTCAAAAAACATACATTTGTCACATGGCAGCAGAAGTAGTCAAATCGATGATCATCAAGTCCCATTCAAAGTGAATATGCTACAAACAAGTATGATGTTCACATACTAAAAACACATGCTGTCCTTCATAATTAGGCATCTCTCTACAATAGTGAAGATGGTATTTATTAAATGAAAGTGTTCACTGGTAAGGGAAATGGAGTTAAACTGTAGCATGATACTGAGCATGTTCAGATACATGATACTGAGCATGTTCAGAATGAGAGGGCTGATTGCCTTGACTGGATCAAACCTCTAGATGTCACTGTGGTATGGAATGTTCAAGTGGCTCAGCACAATGAATATACAGTATTTTAAAACAGTAGTTTCAAATTATGCATGCTTTTATTAATTACAAAGGCTTTTATTTCTTCAGGTTTCTATTATTGTAATGCCTTGGATACCTGTGTTATTCCTGAAACCTTTGCCTGGTTAGTTCAAAATGTATATTATTATTATTATTATTATTATTATTATTACTACTACTATTATTTATTATATCTTTGCTGGATGCCAGACGTTCTTGCTTTGTCTCCTTTGACACGAGACAACCCACCTGGGAATGATAGGAGAGAGGGCCTTTTTAAAAGTAGGTCCCTTCACACTCTTTAAGATGGTTATATTTAGAATGGCAGCAGAGAAGGACAGATGGGCTGTGAGAATAAACTAGTATGCGAAGAGTATTTAAAGCAGTTGAGAGTCAGAAGAAAGAGCTAGGGAAGAGACTGCAAGCAAATTAAATCAAAAGTAAGCATTTCTATTTGTCTACCTGTGAAAAATAGACAAGGCTAGTTGCACGTTTTTTTTTTTTTATCTGGGGAGCTTTTAGACTTTTAGATGTTTTAGGAGCTCAGAGTTGGACATCAAACCAACACAATACGGATCAATCTGCACTCTGCAACTTCCTTGAAAAGCTACGGAGAGCTGTCTTGTGATTTTTGCACTGATATTTCATTATACTTCAGACTTTCTTTTTGCTAATTTTAGCTATTTTTGTAACAATTCATCAACACCAATGTTGAAAGTGGAATCAAATGTAGAGAAAAAGGATGAGAGGGAAAAGGAGAGAGTAGGAACTCATTTTCCAGGGCTGTTAGATGGAACATCTCCCATGCCATCCAAAAAGGTGGGCCTTCCCTCTACCACGCCTGGTGGCATCTATGCAGCCATTCTGAATCGTAACCATGCTGTTATTGATGCTAAGAGGCTGAAGAACTTCGTTGAACTGAGGGATAAATACCTGCGTAAAAATGTGCTGTTTGAAGATCCCTTTTTTCCTGCTGATGACTCCTCCCTCTTCTATAGCCACAAGTTCCCCATCAATATTGAGTGGAAACGCCCATCCGTGAGTATCACCACCTCTACCAAGAGATTCAGTACATTCTGCTTGATGTAGATTTCCCTGCAGCATAAGCCACTTTCCTTTATACTACCTCAATTAAGCATTTAACCAACAATCCAATGGCTGTACAGCTACTGAGGTGAAGGTGACCTGAAAAAGGTTAATTACTGCAAGATTTGTAATAATTTGAAACCAGGGCCCAGAACAAACACAAATACATTTGGATGTACTCTAAAAGGGAAGGAAAATGTCTGTTATCGCATCTTCTCATAGTTACAAAGCTAAACATAGATATTTTGCAACAGTTACAAGTAAGCATTGCTGGATAGCTAGTAAAGTCATTAACATTATCTGCCTTTTTTGCTATCTATGCAAGTCAAAAGTTTATTGTCAAATCAAAAGCATTATTGTACTTCTACCTCTTTACTTTCAGGGACAGAATGACTAACATTTCTCGGAAAAGATATACAGAGAGATGATTTTGTTAAAATGTTAATGACTAAAGTGGTTAACACTGGATGCTTTCTATTAGCATCCAATCTTCTAATTCATAAATAAATCTGTAAAATGTTCATGACTTTAAGTCTAAAGAATTCAAATGGTATGAGAGGTGTAGACTTCATAAATACACAAGTACACAGAACATATTTTTCTCCGAAATCAATTTGGTTGATAATTTTCATCAGGTTTTATATTGGGTAATCCAGGTAAAATAATTAGTAAATGCCAAATTATTAGGTCATTTGTAATGACATTTTAAAGGCATAATGTTCCAATGTTACATATTGGACCAACTATAAGTTGCCCCCCCCCCCCCCCCCCCCCCCCCCAAAAAAAAAAAAAAAAACATATTTTTTGATATGTTTTTCTTTTGGAATGGATAACTGTATCAAGCTCACCCCACTTCAATATCCTCTACACTTGAACAATGAATGCAATCCTCCCACGTGCTCACATGCAGCACATGGCACCACTAGAGCGTGCTAATGAGCAGGGCAAAGCAACTTACAAGTGAGGTACAATACAACACAAGCGGAAAACAATATAGATTCAACAATATTAGGAGTACTGAATGACAAAGTTCCAAAGGTTGGCCAGGCAAAGTACAAGCTAGCAGGTAAAGCTAATGAGTATGTTAAACCATTACAACCAAACCATTACATTTTTTATATATAGTTTAGTAGGAGATGAGGGGAAGTGTTTCAGATGCTCAAGTGCGAGCAGAAGAGCTGTGTCTTCAGATGTTTCTTGAAGACAGAGAGGGGCTCAGCAGAACAGATGAAGTGTGGAAGTTCATTCCACCACCAGGCGACAACGGTGGAGAAAGTCCTGGATTTAAAACCACCATGTGACGGGACCACCAGGCACTGTTTGATGGCAGAGAGTCACAGTCAGTAGGGAACATAGGGTTGCAGCAGTGAGCAAAGGGAACTTAGGTACAGTTTTGTTGGTCACCCTGTACGCAAGCATCAAGGCTTTGAACATGATGAGAACAGCTACAGGCAGCCAGTGGAGTGAGACTAAGAGAGGTGTAACATGATCCCTTTTTGGTTTCTCGAAAACCAGATGTGCAGCCGCGTTCTGTGTCAACTGCAGAGGTTTAATAGTGCATGCAGGTAGGCCAGCCAAAAGAGCATTGCAGTAGTCAGTAGTCCAGTCTTGAGATGACCAATGCCTGGACAAAAATTTTCATTTTTCAGATAGATAGGGCCTGATTTTCCTGATGTTGTACAGTGCAAATCTGCATGATCTGGTAGTTGTAGCGATGTGGTCAGTAAATTTAAGCTGGTCATCAATTACTACCCCCAGGTTCCTTGCAGACCTGGACACAGTCAGTGTTGTTAAGCCTAGCTCAACAGTGATGTCATGCTGGATTGATGGGCTGGTTGGGATGAGTAGGAGCTCAGTCTTGGATATGTTGAGTTGAAGGTGGCGCTCCTTTATCCAGGCTGAGATATCTGAAAGACAGGCAGAGATCCGCACTGAGACAGTGAGGTCATCAGGTTGGAATGAGAGATAGAGCTGGGTGTCATCGCAATAGCAGTGGTAGGAGAAGCCATGCGCCTGGATGATAGGACCCAGTGCAGTTGTGTATAGAGAGAAGAGGGGGCCAAGCACCGATCTCTGAGGTACCCCAGTGGTTAGCCGGTGGGACTTGGGACTCCCCACCCCTCCAGGATACCTTGAAGGAACTGTCTGTGAGGAGGGACTCGAACCAGCAGAGGTTGATATAGCCTCATTTTGAAGCCCCTTGTTAAACAATTATCCCATTGCATTACTGCAATCATCTCAAGCAATCATTTGATTGCAAAACATTTTATTAACACACACAAGAACACTGACAACAATGTTCCTGTCTCCAGACGACATCTTGTGCCTTATTCTTTAGCAACACAGACATGAAAGTGTTCACCAGGAATGTGCATACAGAACAGTTTTTTCTTATTTGGTGTCTTAATTTGTGTTTCTAATACACTGGGCAAGAAGTTTTTTCTAATGTTTTGCTTCCTGAAAAAAATAGAGATTATGATATTGAAACCTTTCAACCTTGTTTGTCACTGACTGCACCAAGATCAGCAGGGAAGAAGTTCAAGTGTGAATGCAGAAAATGAATTTTCAATGATATGTTGCACTTCATGGTTTTGTATGCTTTAAGCATGTTGTCAAGCAGCTCAATGTAGTTTGGTGCTCTGTAGTTGCTAAGAAAATTCTCAACAATATGCATGCTATTTTCTCTGGCCCCACTAGCAGATCTTCTAACTCCCTGTCATTGATGACCTGTCTGATTTGTGGACCAACAAAAATGCCTTCCTTAATCTTGGCATCAGTTTTTCTTGGAAAAATCTGTCTCAAATAGTGAAATCCATCACCTTCTTTGTTCATTGCTTTCACAAAATTTTTCATCAATCCAACATTTATATGAAGAGGAGGCAGAAATATGTTTGTTGGGTCGACAAGTGGTTTATGCACCACATTTTTCTACCCTGGAACGAAATGCTTATGGAGCGGCCAGCTCTTTTTTAATGTAATGTGACTCTTTAGCATGGCTATCCCATTCACAAAGGAAACAACAGTACTTTGTATATCTGAGCTGCATTCCTAGTAGATGCTCAGATGGGAGAGCAATGAGCATGCTGTTGAGGTACAATAATAATAATACTAATACTACTAATAATAATAAAACAGCATGTCAAAGACATCCATTTTCTCATTTCATAATGTCATAAGTGCTTCAGCCAAGTCATGTTGACTCAAGAGAGGTAAGGTAACACAACAGTAACATAAGTGCAACATTTCACTGAAAACAGAATACAATAAAGCAGCTGTGAGCAGCAGCTATATGAAGCACTAGTGTACAAAATTCCATTTCTTTAAAGTGCCATTCTGCCGTGCACCATGCATCTACCCGATACAATGTGAATTCAGCATTAGCTCTTTAGTACTATGAACAGTGCAAAGCCGCCACGAACACTGAAAACAGAATAACTATCACATTATCCCCTTTTCACTCATTAATTTTCTCTCTTTAGTTACTCTTCTGTGAGACAAAATATTCATTCATGTATGCTTACACTCTCACACAAACACATGCATACACATAATTTCTTTCACCTTACTATAATGTTGCGAAATATAAATCTTAGTCTGTTTTACCTCACACAGTGAAGAAGTTCATGTATGCTTGTGCTTGTCAAGATTCTTTGTTAGGAAAATGAAATGGTTGACATGATCATGTCGGAGTACACTGCGTTGCATGGAAACAATATCTCCTGCAGTGCTGAAATCTCTTTCTGATGCCACACTGGTGGCTGTTATACAAAGGTATTTTTTGCAAGAGATGACAGCAGTGGTTGGTCCACCTGTGCTTTCCACCATTGTAGTGGATTGTCATTCAGGGGCAAAGGATTCCACTCTCTCTATCTCATGACTTCCTCACTGGCCTTCTCCCTTGAAGATCTTGCTGCCACTCTCACTCTGAACAGCTGGTCCAGTGCTGCTGTTTTTAGGAGGGTCATCATCTGATAGATAGATAGATAGAATATAGACAGAAATAGATAACAATTACTGTATATTACTGGTTTTGTTTGCCATGGCTCTTGAGAGCTTTTCTTTCACCTTACTCTTATTATGTATAAATCTTAATCTGCTTATACCTCAGAGTGTATAAAAAACACACCTTTTGGCTCATCCTGGATCTGGGAACTAGCTGTGCTGTTGTCTGGATCTCCATGAGCAGGGTCTCTCTGAGCTGGATCTGTCTGCATTGGACCTCTCTGAACTGGATGTCCCTGACTGTCTGTATCCTCTGCTTCCTAGTAATAATCAATGTATAAAATCAAAGCTATGATTAACAATCAGACAAAATGATAACAATGTCAAAAGTTGGATTAACTAGTATTCAATTCAATTCAATTCAATTCAATTCATTTTTATTTGTATAGCGCTTTTTACAACACAAGTTGTCACAAAGCAGCTTTACATTGTTCTCAGGCCTGAGACCCCCTGAGAGCAAGCCTAAGGCAACAGTGGCAAGGAAAAACTCCCTATCATGAAGAAACCTTGAGCAGAACCGGGCTCAGAGGGGGGGGGGGGGGGGGGCATCTGCTTCTGGCCGGCACTGGGCAGATAGAGTTAGAGACAAGTTATGCAATGTACTTTAAGACATTTACGATTGACAGACAATAGTAGTTAACAGTAGAGTGATTATAAGAATGGCTCCTAGGATGTCCAGTTCTTGGAACGCAGTTGGCTTTGATGGGCGGGGCAGCGAGGTAGCAGGACTGGAAAACAGGATGAGATGCTTGGGCTACAGCTCCGGACAGGAACCTGGAGCAGGGATAGGAAGCAAACAGAAAACAGTGGTTAGTGGATGATAAGAATGGCAGGGATGTAGAACAGAGAGGCAGGAGAGGAGGGGCAGAGAAAAAGGTGTGCAACAAGGAAAAACCCCGGCAGGCTAACATTATGGCAGCATACCTAGGGGACGGGAGGCAAGGGACCGGCATTGTCATGAGGGCGACCCTAAGACAGTCAACACCAGATCACGGCACAGGGTCCATGAAAGCAATGACCACTTAGTCTACCAGAGACTCTATGATCCACGCTAGCACCAGGCCATGTCCCTCAGATGAAGGATTTACTATATAGATATGTTTTGAGCTTAGATTTAAAGGTGGAGAGAAAGTCTTTTCCCCCGAATCTCAGAGGGTAAGCTGTTCTACAGGAGAGGGGCTTGATAGGAAAAGGCTCTAACTCTACAGTAGTTTTGCCCACTCTTGGAATGGTGAGAAGCCCGGCATTTTGGGAGCGAAGGGCTCTCTGCGGAAGATATGGGTGAAGAAGGTCCTTAAGATAGGGGGGGGGCAAGCCCATTTAAAGCCTTAAATGTGAGTAAGAGTATTTTAAAAACAATCCGGTATTTAACAGGTAGCCAATGGAGAGAAGCCAGAACTGGGGTGATGTGCTCAAAGCGTTTAGTTTTGGTTAAGACTCGAGCAGCTGCATTTTGCACCAGCTGAAGGGGTTTTAATGAGACGTTTGTAACATCCAGATTAGACTACTGTAATGCCCTCTTGTCAGGATGTGCAAAGGCGTGGATTAGTTTTTCAGTGTCGTTAATTGATACGATTTTCCTGATTTTAGCAATATTTCTCAGATGGAAGAAGGCAGTCCTAGAGGTGTTAGTTATGTGAGTTTCAAAGGAGAGCTCGGGATCAATAACAACACCAAGGTCTTTGATGGTTGCACTCGGGGCAAGGGAGACACCATCAAGGTCCAGTGTAAAATGAGTGAGTTTGCTGCTGATTGAATTTTGGCCTATGACCAATATTTCGGTTTTGTCCGGGTTAAGGAGGAGAAAGTTTCGGGCCATCCAATTCTTTACATCTGTTAGGCAGGCCTCCATGTTTGAAATATTCAGAGGGACATCGGGCTTGACTGATATGTATAACTGAGTGTCATCCGCGTAACAGTGGAAATTAATGTCATGTTTACAGATGATATCGCCAAGAGGCAACATGTATAATGAGAAGAGCAGAGGCCCAAGCACAGATCCTTGAGGTATACCATATCTTACTCTGGAACGAGCAGAGGATTCGTTGTTAAACAGTAAACAGTGTGCAGTACGGTTAAATGCAGTGTATACTGTCAGTAGACAGTAAACAGTGTGCAGTACCAGCAGTCACAGAATACAGCTAGTGACAGCAATACGTTCAAAAGTAGACTGTTAGCAACTGTTAGAATGCACTGTAAGGTCATGGAGGTGTGTGTACCTTTTCTCAAAGCCATTGTTAAACACTTTCTTCATCTCAGTAATGAGTGCCGTGTCTTCATCGGATGCCTCAAAGTGCTTTTGCAGTTTTGCTTTGAGGGGGGCAATCATTGAGATTGTGGGCTGCTCGTCCTCACACATGATAGTGGTCACAACTTTGACAGGTGCCATCACCTTGACTATGTCTTCAGCGATGCAGATGTCAGAGTGTTCACTTCCTCCCCTTTTCTGAGCTCCCTTGACATGAGTGTGGCAAAAACTGTTGCGATTCAAAAACCCAATCACCCTCCTCACTCTTCCCAGCAACTTTGCAGTAGTGTTCACTTGAAAGGCTTTCTGTGAGGCCAGATTTAATGTGTGAGCAAAGCACCCGAGGTAAGGGGTCATCTCTGCTTCCACTCCAGCTACAATCATGTTTCTGGCATTATCAGTTACCAAGGCTGGTTCTTTATCAGCAATGTTCCAGTCAACACATGCTTCATTCAATAATGTGCCTATATTTTTCCCTGTATGTGATTCATTGAATACTCTCATCTGTAAGACATGACTCCTTAGCTCCCAGCCCGGATGTCTACTTTGTATCTTGTACCTTGGCTCTAACATATTTACCATGTCACAAAAGCCATCACTCTCAACAACACTGTAAGGAAGTAAGTCTTTAGCAATAAAACGGGCTATAGATCCCCTGATTACCTTAGACCTTAAGAACATAAGAACATAAGAACATATGATGACGAGAACAGGCCATTCGGCCCAACTAAGCTCGCCATTTCTTAATTAAAGAGTATCCAAAACTGCTTCAAGTCTAGACTTGAACACAGTAAGGGTCTCTGCCTCAACTACATGACCTGGCAACCTATTCCATGAGTTGATAACTCTTTGTGTAAAATAATATTTCCTTATATCAGTGCAGAACTTACTCTTAACTAGTTTCCATTTATGTCCCCTTGTTTTACAGACTGAACTCACCCTAAAGAATCTATTATAGTTAACCTTATTGATTCCTTTTATAAATTTAAATACCTCAATTAAATCACCCCTAAGCCTCCTCTCGCTTAGTCTAAATAGGTTAAGTAACTTGAGTCTTTCCTCGTAGCTTTTGTATTTCATACCAGGAACTAATTTAGTTGCCCTTCTTTGAACCTTTCCTAGAACTTCAATATCTTTTTTATAGTGCGGTGCCCAGAACTGCACACAGTATTCCAGGTGCGGTCTGACTAAGGCATTGTATAATTTCAATATAACCTCTTTAGATTTATACTTAATACTTTTGGCTATATATCGCAGCATCCTGTTGGCCTTTTTTACTGCTACAGCACACTGCCTAGATCCTGTTAAGCTTGGGTCAACCATTACTCCCAAGTCCTTTTCAAATTGAGCACATTCTAGTTTTTTTCCACCCATGAAGTAGTCTTGTCTAAGGTTCTTATTTCCCACATGCAAGACTTTACATTTATCTAAATTGAATGTCATCTGCCGGGTATCTGCCCACTTTTGGATGCTGTTTAGGTCTTCCTGTATTACCTTAGTTGATTCTATACTGTTGGCTAGACCCCCTAGTTTTGTGTCATCTGGAAATTTTACTATTTTACTACTAACCTCTGCATCAAGATCATTTATGTATATAAGAAATAGCAAAGGCCCCAACACCGATCCCTGCGGGACTCCACTTCGTACAGGACCCTGCTCTGATACAATTCCTCCCACAGTTACAGTCTGCTTTCTATTAGACAACCAACTTCGAACCCACTCGGTGACAGCTCCTGTAATTCCCGCAGATGTCATTTTCAATATGAGTCTCTCGTGCAGAACTTTGTCAAATGCCTTTTGAAAGTCCAAATAGATAATATCATAAGCTTGGTTTACGTCCAGACATGCTGTAGCTTCCTCAAAGAAGTCCAGGAGGTTTGTTAAGCACGACCTTGATGGCTATCATTCAGAACACCATTTCGTTCCAGGAATAATTCCAAATTATCCCTAATGATGGATTCCAGTATTTTGCATGCTATACAAGTTAAGATGACAGGCCTATAATTTCCTGGTTCAGTCCGGTCTCCTTTCTTGTAGATAGGTACTACACTGCCATGTTTCCAGTCATCTGGTATTTCTCCAGTTTTAAGGGATTGCTTAAAAATAACTGTCAGAGGCTTGTAAACCACCTCTGCTAGTTCTCTGAGAACTCTTGGATATATTCCATCAGGGCCTGCTGCCTTATTTGTTTTATGTTTTTGAAGTTTATCTAGTACTTCTGCATCATTTAAATCAATTTCCTCTATAAGTCTCTGAGAACTGACTGCACCTGAAGGCATATGCAAAAAACACTTCACTAGTGAAACTCTCCACAAAGTAACTGTTTAGTGTATCAGCAATAGCTTTGTTATCGTAAACCATAACCCCATCCTTATTTTTTATACCTCTTATTTCATCCTTAACTATCCTTTTTTGACCATAATATTGAAAAAAACGTTTAGAGTTGCTCTTTGCATCTAGTGCAATTTGTCTTTCATAACACCTTTGGGCTTCCCTTATTTTTTTCTTAACTTGAGCTCGCATATAATTGTATTCAATCTTATTACTATCTGAGCTCTCCAACTTGTATTTTCTAAATAATTTCCTTTTTCGTTTCAAACTGTTCGGTAGCGACTTATTCGTCCACTGTGGATGCCTCTTTTTCAGCTTTCCTTTTCTCACTTTCTCAGCAGAATGAATTTACGCTGTACATCCAGAATAATTGTTTTAAATATGCACCACATTTCTTTGACAGTTTTACCACCTACATTTACATTTACATTTATTCATTTGGCAGACGCTTTTATCCAAAGCGACTTACATAGGTTACAGTTCTTTACAATGTTATCCATTTATACAGCTGGATATTTACTGAGGCAACTGTGGGTTAAGTACCTTGCCCAAGGGTACAGCAGCAGTGCCCCAGTGGGGATCGAACCAGCAACCTTTCGGTTATGAGTCCTGCTCCTTAACCACTACACTACACGCTACACTGCCGCCCCACCTAGAAGAGGTACCCAGTTTATATTCCTTGTATAATCACACATCTTAATAAAGTCAGCTTGCCTAAAGTTGAATACTCTAGCATTGGAGAATGCAGACTTAACTTGCCAAAAAATTTCAAATGTAATTGAACTATGGTCACTTGTACCGAGTGGTTCCCCTACCTCAATACTGCCGATTCTATCAGGATTATTATACAGAACCAGATCTAGGATTGTGTTCTCTCTCATGGGTTGAGTAACAGACTGTATCAAAAAACAGTCATTTACAACATCCAAAAACTCTTCCTCACATTTACCTTGACCTGACACAGCTTCCCAATTAAGTGAAGGGTAATTGAAGTCCCCCATTACTATTGTTTCACCCTCCTGACATGCTAGTTTAATGTTATCAAAGAGCATACTACTCACTACTGACTGGCTGGTGGCCTATAGCATACTCAAACATTCAGACCTTTTTCATTTTCCCCCAATATCTTAATCCATATGTCTTCACTAACACCAAGGGGCTCCATTCCTGGTATTTCCGAGTATTAAGATTATCCTTTACATAGAAAGCTACGCCTCCTCCTCCTCTATTGATTCTATCTTTTCTTAGCAGCTTGTATCCCTCTACGTTGTACTCATCCCCATCCCCTGCACCAAGCCACGTCTCTGTAATCCCAACAACATCAAAGTTACTATTACTCATAACGGTTTCCAGATCGAGAATTTTATTTTTTATGCTTCTAGCATTTAAACAGAGGAATTTCAGGGTACCACGTGTGCCTCTCCTGCCCTTCACCCCCGCCCCCAACTGCTCAGAACCACCTCTATTACAGTGCTGCTCTGACTGATTTACAAGCATCGTTTCCTTTCTACTAATAAAATATTTAGCCATGGTGTGTTCTATTCCGGCAGTCTGTCTATCCCTACCCATCTGACTGTATAAACTCCCTGCCCCCCCAGACCCTAGTTTAAATAACCCTCTGCTACCCTAAGCATACGCTGGCCCAGTGCAGCTGTACCCCTCCGGTTCAGGTGCAACCCGTCCCGCTTGTACAGGTCACCCCTGTTCCAAAAGGAGTCCCAGTGCCCCATAAACCTGTACCCCTCTTTCCTACACCAGGTTTGTAGCCACGTGTTAAACCTCCATATAAAGGCTTGCTTCCCTTTGCTTGCACGTGGTACTGGTAGAATTCCAGAGAAGACTACCGTGGAGGTTCTGCTCCTAATCTTCCCCGCTAGCTCAATAAATTTTTCTTGCAGAACCCCGAACCTACCCTTTCCTATGTCATTGGTTCCAACATGGACCATGACCACCTGATCCTCCCCCGCTCTGGCCAGGAGCTTGTCCGCGCTCTCCAGGAGGTCTCCAACCTGGGCACCAGGCAGGCAACAGACCATGCGAGACTCCTTGTCGCGCGAACACACTATGCTATCTACCCCTCTAATGACTGAATCCCCCACTATCACCAACTCCCTTTTCTTGGAGGGTGAGGCCACCTGGGTGCCCTGGGGCTCTTCAGTCCTCCCACTATCAGGATCGTGGGTCAAATATGGATTTACTGCCGAGACAGAATTACCAGCTAAAAAAGTGCTAAAAGCACCGAGGTGGCTCAGAACAGTCAAAAGGCAGAAATCAAGCGCAATAAATGCCACTTAGCCTAATACAATAAAACTACGTTTACAGTTCAGCAGACGCGCTAACACAACCAGAATCAGAATATCCTAAAATCTTGATGCTGAAAAGTAGTAGAAAAAGGTAAACAAGCGAACCGGCTGGCTAGCTAAACTACCCGGATAGCTAGCTAAAGTGTGCTGCTTAATTAATTAGAGATTTGCTCCTGAGAGGGCGAAAAACAACAAAAAACCTCTCGTCGGCTAGAGCCGAATTAGCTGCGACGGAGGAAAAAAAAGTGGAAAATTCCCTCTCTGTCCCCTAATGGCAACAAAAGATTCAACTTTAAGAGCAGATCAGACCCACCTTATGTAATAGCTAGGTAAATAGCACCAATTTTTATTTTTATCCGATTGAATGTAATAGCACAGAAACCACTCCACAAACACAACACCAACAAACACAGCAGGGACTCGTCCAAGCTAGAGCAATCGAGCAAGAGCCAGAGCAGAGTCCTGAACCTTGCCAAGTTGTGGCTAAGTTGTGGCTGGAGAAAGTGTTTAATATCTGTGTCTTGCGTGTTCTTGCTTATGCTAGCTGTACTAGGATCCACAGATTCCTTGTCACCTGCATAGGTTTCACCATGCCGTCTCACCAGGGGAGTGGTAAGTTTTGTCGTGCTACCGCTGCACTTAATCGTTGTTCTACAGACCTTACAAATTGCTCTGGATAAGATCATCTACTAAATGACAATAATGTACTGTAATGAAATTTTAAGAGTAAGTTATTGGTTATTTAGTAAATTAGTGTTTTAGAGTTTGCACCAATAAAATTGCTAATGTACTTGTGTTGTCATATTTACAGACACTACTGCACAGATTTTTAAAACTGTGGTCGCAATTTGTTGCTTGTCATAGTCACAGTTCACATACAAAATCACAGCAAAATGATGAAATGGCTGAGATATTTCATGCTGAATTTTGCCAATTTGCGTTGAAAGCTGGTTTAAATTTAAACTATAGCATGGTTACCATGTCTCCATAATAGAACACCAGCAGCCAGCTCTGCTGTTACTTGGCTGAGTTCAGTTCAGTTCAGTTCAATTCAGCTCTGCTGTCAGGAATTTCTTCTTATTTTTCCTTTGTGCTTTCACTTTTGTATTCAGTTCTGTGGTGGACTGTGGCAAAATTCAAAGGCTTAATGAAAGAGGAAGTAGAACTATTGATGTCGATTATACTGTTTTCATTAACCAGCCAGATTATGTGTGAGCTAACATGCTAATGCATTGTACCGTACTTGCATCTAGTTAGTCATTGTAACTTAACATGCACATCCTGATTACATTGACATATTTATCAATTAAGAATGGTTACTGGGTGTTAGTTGGTTAGGTAGTTAGCTAAAATGCTGTCATGCAGGAGACATATGAATGTATTAGAACAGCTGCACTGTAAGCACCTGCAATGTAATGTGAGCTAGCAAACTACCATTGCGGTGTAGTACTGCAATATTTGGCATATATCTACAGTAAGCATTTTATTGTACGAATGGTAACAAGTAAAATACACAAATATATTTACATGAAGTCTTTATAATTTGCTAAAAACACTCACATTGCCATTGATGCGTACTGTTTTTGAAATGGTAACTGAATTTCATGGAAGGTAAACATGTCACAGATAGCTTCACTTGCCTTTGCCCAGGAATTACCCCAAGCTAGGCAGCTACACATCTTGCATACCAGGGCAACCAGCATTTTTTGAAGGATTTGAAAGCCAGGGCATCTAATTGATGCCTACACACCCTGATATAGTCAAGGACAATTATAATTATAATGTATTCATCACATATGTATTAGAATGTCTTGAAGATATCTGACCAGATATTGTGTAATTTCAGACATGTCTGAAATAGATGGCCAAGGGTAGCTGAAGCCTGGTGACATCAAATGCATGTTAGCTCTGACCA
Organism: Megalops cyprinoides; assembly: GCF_013368585.1. Classification (NCBI taxonomy): domain Eukaryota; kingdom Metazoa; phylum Chordata; class Actinopteri; order Elopiformes; family Megalopidae; genus Megalops; species Megalops cyprinoides. The sequence continues at coordinate 31,184,657 of NC_050599.1, read as the reverse complement.
TGTGTATATCTAAAGTTTGGCTTTAGAGGGTTCTAGGGGAGGAAGTACTTTGAACTGCAGTAAGCCAGGTCTATTGCGAATTTGATTCTGCATATTCCCACATCATCCTTCGATAGTGTTGTGGTCTAGTGACTAGGGTTGCCAACTCTGATTTGTGAAAAACCGGGACACTTGGACCAATTTTTTTTTTTTTTGGGGGAGAGGGGAGGAGGGGGATTAAACCATATTTCCAAATATACTACGTTAACAGTTGTAGGACTCCTTATTGCCTCCCTTACCTATATTTGTCCTGACGCAGACGCACTCCCTGACGCAGTTGCACTCACCCTGGACTCCTGCTGCTGTCCCTTTCTACATTAAATAGATTTTTTACTTTAACGTTTAAACATATACTGTCTAATTATAATTACTATAAAATGTAACCATATGTCCAAAGGTATACTCTTTAGAAGTGAAAACATGATTAGATGTATTATAATAGATTAGAAACAACTATTTAACTGAATGAATTTCAACCTAACACTGACATTTCTCACCTCTTTTTCGCACTTACTGTATTGCCACAATCCGTAGATAAGTAGCTGTGGCCGTGAAGCACTCCGTGGTATACACTGCTAAGCTCCGCTATTGCTATCCCGTCTTCCTTTTTTCTTCACTTTTTTTTGTCATAAAAGTTAAAATGACTAGATTTTTTGCATTTGCTTAAAACTCTGGTGCTTCTTGCATGATTTCCAGCGCTGTTTTTCCTTCATATTTAACTGAAATTTTGGCTGGACAAAAAACACAGGTGGCAGAGAACAGGTCTCCTTGGGTGGGCCTTGCCCATTCAGAAAAGTTTTCTCTTTTCGACCAGTCTGAGTTGTACATTGTAAATCGTTTTTCTTTGGCACTGGTGGCTCGTCCGATTTTGTTTTGTCATCCTCCTCGTCCGTCTCTCCCCCATTTCACGAAACCGACAAAATAAATAGAAAGTTAAAAAAATAATAATAACGTTACCTCTAGCTAGCAACTGAACTCACAGTGGGGTCGGGGATGTGGATGCACACGGCAGCCCGGGCAGTTGCTAAGCAATAAGGTAAGCTTTCATATTTCCGCTACCAATCAAATAAAAGTATAGACATGGCCAATCATCGCTGTGTTTTACCTGTTTTTACCCGTTTACAGGCACATGATTGGAATTATAAACATAACCAGGAAGAAAACAGAATAGAAGTAGAAGGAAACCAAATAAGGTTTTATTTGAAACTATGAAATTCTAAATTAGAAGTACATTTTTCGCAAAAAACCGGGACAATTCGTGTCCTGGGAAAGATTATTAATTTTCCAGGACAGTCGCTCAAAAAAAAAGGACAATCCCGGCAAAACTGGGACAGGTGGCAACCCTACTAATGACAGATGCCAGAGTGAAGTACACAGGTTTCTAACAGGGCTCTAAGTACACAGGGCTGTAATGCAGGCTCTAATTCAGGCTTTAAAGGGAGGCCCACACCAATCTAATCCAGAGACCCCTAGTTATCTGGCTTGCTAGGACAGTTGTATCAGCTGTCTTGTCCATAACTCAATTAGAAGACCTAGGAAATGAATTTTTTAGGATTGTGCTCTAAAGAAAGTAGTGATGATTTTGCTATTATTGTGCGCATTAAGACCTGATTCCTTTGATGTATCAATGGACTCATCCGTATGAAGTGGAGAAAAAGACATTCTATGGGTCTTTCAAATCTTAAAATACCTGCCATGCTAATTCACCTACAGGGATCAGTTGCCCAATCATAAACAGGGCTTGGTTTGATTCCCTGGTGTGGCACTGCCATTCTAACCTTGGGCCAAGAGCCTAACCCACAATTGCTTCAGTAAATATCCATCTGTATAAATGAATAACATTGTAACCTATGTAATTTACTCTGCATAAAAGTGTCTGCTAAATGATGATAATGTAGTGTAAGGCATTCCTTAGAAAGTACATGGTAGCACATGTCGCTGGTTTTATCTGCTGACATTAGAAAAATTCAGGACTGACGCAATGAGGCTGTCCAGGGGGCAATATTTCAGTGCAAGCTCTACAGGTACATTGCCCTCACAAACAAAAAAGCTTTTGGGTAACACACTCTTTTTAGCAGTTTGTTGCATTATCCTGAGTAGATTTGATGTGCACTTCATGAATTTCTCTTGTTTTGAGGCTAGCGCCCTGTACAAAATCTGCAGATATAATCTCCTAAGAAACACAGCCGGCTATTCCATAAGCTCATAGGTTATGTGACAGTACACACTAACCTTTGCCTTTGAGAAATTGAGAAAAATACGCCTGAGGATACAGTGTTTTTACTTAGCATCTCTACTTGAAGATAGTATGAATGATTAAATTATAGGGTTAGTTGAATCAAGTTTTGCTGAGGTTGATGTAGTTTTGATGAGTGAGATTTCAGTCATTTCAGACAAGAATATTGTCCAAAATGCCACAATAGCCACAATAACAACTTTTTAATGCAAACATTCCTTGTTTTATTGCTATTAATCATGTAATGTTCCTGAAGGTATGAATACAGTAATGCAGATCAGAATATATGAATTACCTACAGTACGATGTTGTGAAAACCTCCATATCTGTACATTTGCACAACCAGGAAATTTGATAAATGAATGCAGCAATACCTTCCAATACCAAGTATGCTGTGTGTATGATGCCATGTACGCAGGTAACATTATAGAGGAGCCATCCAAAGAAGTGTTCCTTAAACTGTCTGTGGGAAGTTGCTGACCAGTCCCTAAGTGTCTCTTTCCAAACTTGTACCTAGCAAGCAAAGAAGCGAACACTACCCACATAAAGAAACATGACCCTGAGTGAGCGAATCAGGTAGCAGTACATTTTATAGGCCCATGTGATGGAGTGCCATCACTACGGTTGAGTATGCGCTCTGACTGCCCTACCAACGAGCCTGGCTCTTTGGCGTAGTGGTCAAAGTCACATGTTCGGTACCCCAGAGACCCAGGTTTGAGGCCGGGTGGGGTGACTGCTCGCGCTCTTCGCTACAAATGGTGTCAGCAGTGGGATGGCTGGCCACGAGGCCATTTGAGGCGTGCCCAGTGTGTGAGCCATACGAGGGGACCCCAGAGATGGGTGAAGCACCAGTGAGTGGGGCACCCTGCGATGGGAGAAGTACGGTGGGGATGTGCAAGGGACGCCTTGGTGTGTGAAGCGCACAGGCGCGCTTCCTGAAGGGGAGGGCAGTGTGACGGAGTGCTGTCACTACAGTTGAGTATGCGCTCTGACTACCATACCAACGAGCCTGGCTCTTTGACGTTGTGGTCAAAGTCACACGTTTGGTACCCTGTAGACCCGGCTTCAATGCCGGGTGGGGTGACTGTTCTCGCCTTTTGCTACAGCCCATAAATACTGAAGATCATAATAGAAGGAGTGAAAAGAGTACTGAAAATCTGTACTCAAGTAAAAGTACCATTGCATTACTTAAATATTACTCAACTACAAGTAAAAGTGTTTAAAAATACTTAAGTAAAAGTTAAGTTGTAAAAGTATTCTTCTCAAAAACGAGTATTAGTTACTTTTTTAAATGTTGATATTTAATGCATTATTAAACTAATCTTTAATTGTTTAGCATGATGTGAAAGTGTGGTAAATTCGGTTAAATGACTACTGATTTAATCTACTGTAATGAAAGTGGTTGTCATAATATTTTGCGATATCATTTTTTTAACTATTGTAGTTTAATTATTTAAGATTGCATGTGCGCACACATTAGCTAAAACAATAACATACAAATAGCTGTAAATCCTCTTACCTCAATGTGTTTTTTGAGATTAGAGGCGGAATTCTTGTATATCACTGTACACGGCAAACAAAGTTTGCATTGCATTTGCACGCTGTCTCCTTCTCTCCCCTTGTACATGAGGAATTCTTCCAGGTGTGGTCATGGGCACTCGTCTTCCATCTTTTCTTCATCATTTTCACTGTTTTCAATGTTTTTGTCCTCTGTCTCCATTTTGTTACTATATCTCCAAATCTTCAGTCCCTAAATTATACCCAGCTCCTGCACTGAATTACAGTAACAGGAGTAGTTGTAATTCGTTACTTCCACCCCTGCATAATACCGCCACTGCATAAATACGTCTGCAAGCAAAAAAAGGGCAGGGTACAGTGCCACAAGAGACCTGGCACAACTGTTTCTTTAAGAGTCAGTATGTAAGACCACTTTGCAAGCTAGCTACCAATGTTTCAGTGCAATCATTATGTTCGTTGTATACCACGAGGGAATACATCGTTGGCTTATTAATAATTTTTGTCTCAGAGCACATTTTCCATAGGTAGGCTTAGGTTCATTGTCATTATGTCCACACCTTCACCATTTATGACCTCAGACCTAAAGAAATCAGCCAACCATCTGATCAGTGAACCAAAGAAGGATGCCAATGTTACTACAGTGCACATTTCAGAAATAATTGCATCCATTGTCTGAGAAGCAATCTGATTGACTAGCATTTCCTTGGAATGATAAAGTCATATTCTTCACAGTCCACACTCATTTCTGACATAGTGTATCCTTTGGGGGCAAACCTGTCTAATTCAGATTAATTACCAGCTCATTAAATATGAAGAACTCCAGTTATGGCTGGAACAAATACCAGCATATCAACTAGGCCCTTTTATGTATCAAGCTGTAATAAAAAAAGCATAAAAATATTCCCAAGTAACAAACAGAATTGCTCACAGAAGCAGAAATCTGACCAATAATTTAATTTTGTTCTGTTTTAATAGAGTTCTGTATGGTAAAAAGCTAAAAACAAATGAAATGACAACAATTTATGTACCAGTAGACAGTGACAGAAAAGAATCTCAATCGCTCAAAAAGATGTGCCCAAAAATTTGTAAAAAACCCATGGAAAGATTCATTTTAAAGGCCAGATTCATTTTAAAATGTAAATGCTAAGTCATATGGTTTAACCTTTTGGGTCCTGGGGGTATTTTGCCCCATTCTTGCAACTTTTACTTGTGTGCCTGGCCAACCCCATCTGTCCAACTCATACACTAATACTGCATATCATTGTTTTCAGCAGACCCAGGGCTACACAATGAGCCCTCTTGTTCAACTTTAAGAAAGACTACCAGCCTAACACAAGGCCTCAAGCAGTAAAAAAAGTTATTGAGTCATGGATCTTTGAAAAAAACTTTGAAAAAAACATAAATTCATAAGTTCAATATCTCTTGAATGTTTATGTAAGGTTTCTTGTAAATCTCACTTACCACTGCAGTACACTGCTGGCTTATACATATTGTGTGCCAGATGCATTTAGTGATTTTGAGTAGATTTATGAAAAATGTCTGGGCAAGGCCTTATAGCACTTGGAAGTGAATTTTATCATAATAGTCACAATGTAGACATGATCACACACAGCATGGTGAGGACCAGTGGCATTGTTAGGTCCAATCATTCGGGGCTATAGCCCCAAATATTTTAAGCCTAGCCTCAAATATTTTTGCCCTGAAAAGGAGGTATTTCTAGAAAAACAACAGACAGACTGTGTAACAGAGCGGAACTTGACTTGCAGTGCCCGAAGATGTGATAATATTTATTTATTATAAAGGTAGATATAACCTTCCCAACCTACCAATGATGATCTCCCTTCAAAAAAAGACAGACAAGCCCCAGGCAAACTTGACTTGACCCCTGATCTTTTCAAAAGCTAGAAATGCTCCTGGTGAGGACAAAATTATTGAAACAGTGAGATTTTTTTCAGGAAAATGTTTATTCAAAATCAATGCAAGTTAATCCTTGGGGGGGGGGGGGGGGGCTACAACAAACTTTTATATCTCCAGTTTGGTTTGGACTAGCATTGAAATCCAAAGATAATCAGCGGAAATGACAGATTCAGATGATACTTGAACCAACACTGTAGCTTGTGCCATCGCTGAGATATTAATACAGAAACCTAGCTGATCCACCGGTGGGTCAATGGGATCCAGAGGGTTAATGTCCTTTGGTGGTGTGAATAAATTCTTCAGTTGGTCACACGCTAAAGGTCGGGTGGCTGGAAATTTAAACTGAGACACATTTGGCATTGACTGAAATTCAATCCCAGTAACATTTTCCCAAGCTGTATGGCTTTGGCATGTGCAGAATTACACTTTCATCCAGAACTCATGGCAGTCTTTCTGGCTATTATTCAAGCATACTGTACCGTCTGCTTCAGTAACAGAGATAATTTTTACTATGTTCACATTGTCAGTCCAAATTGGATTTTTACCATATTCAATCAGAATCTGATCATCCTGATTGACTGTCCACATTATATATTGCAAGTGATCAGATCCAATCTGTGTGTGCAGGTAGCAATCCTCATTTTCAGTCTTATCCACATTGGTTGCTATAGTAATGACATTGCTCCTGGACACTGGTGGAAATATCAACGCTGCAACCGGTGCAGTGCACCGGGGCCCTGAAGCTGTCAGGGGCCCATGTAGGAAGGCGATTTTTGCTGCTTTACTATTGTAGGCGGGCCCACTCGCACATTGATCGTTTCATGCAGTCTTCAAAGTAACCATTCAATGATATCACTAAAATTACTTGGAATTTTGATAGCTATATATACCACCTTACCATCTTGTGTGTAACACTTACGGTTTTCAGTCATAGCCTATTTTTATGTATTTTTGTTTTTCCTTATTGCAATGTTCCAAAGCTGCATGTTTTATTAACCCCTTCGCACGTAACTTATTTTTATGCTATGTAGCGTGCGTGTTATGTTACATGGTTTGTTGTGTTTTCACTAGTGTTATTAAGCTTCTCATAGTTTTCAGTGAGCATTTGCTATATGTTTTAACATTAAATTGCTGTTTCCTCAAAGCTAAAATTAGCTAGAATTTTTCCAATCTAGTGTTCTCAATGCACTGGTTTTACCATATGTGTTAAATGGCAAATCACACCGGTGTGACCGGACATGTGAAAGGGTTAAAAATAAATATTATTTCTACCCACCACTTATTTAATTTAATTGTTTGGAGTGGTTGTGTGTGTGTATGTGTCCGTGCATGTGTGTGCGCATGAGCATGCCCTTTTGTTTGGGGTGGGGGGGGGGGGGGGGGGGGGGTCTCGTGCAAAAAATATTTGCACTGGAGCCAATCATGATTAGCTTATGCTACAGCACTCGGAAGTAGAAGCAGTTGACATAAGCTAACCAAAATGGAGGGTAATGAAATGGGCTTGCTTACTTTCAACATGGAAATATGTATCTGCAGCACAAATTTTATAAAAATAACGAGACAGCGTCAGAGATGGAGGAGGCTTGCCTGCTCCGCTTTATTTCGTGCAGCTGTCACCACCGGTATCACTGTCCAGTGAGGAGTGTGGTGCAGACAGACCAGCTGTGAGCGGTGGACTTGTGTAATCCAGGGCACTTTTGACAACGCAATGTGGCTGTCGAACTTCCGAATGCGTGCATGAACATTTAGGATGCTTTGCAACCTTCTGCAACCCCGTCTTGCCCATCAAGACACGCACCTTCGGCAGTCAGTATCTGTCGAAAAAAGAGTTCCCATTGCATTATGGTGGCTTTCTACGGGCTCTGGGTATCGAACCCTGGCCATCTTTTTGGGGTTGGAAAAACTACAGTGTGCATTATTGTACATGAGGTTTGTAGGGCCCTAGTGTCTCTACTGCATAAATATATCAGACTCTCAGTGGAACATCACCTGAAGGAGGTCATTCGTGGCTTCAAAGCATGGTAGGGCTTTCTTCAGTGCGGTGGGGCAATTGATGGAAGCCATATCCCAATAATTGCACCATCAGACAGCCACAGCGACTATTTTATTCCGAAAGGGTGGCACTCTGTTATCCTGCAAGCCATTGTTGACCATCAGTACAGGTAAAAATGTTATTTCCTACAATATTTCCCAATGTGTAATAGTGTAATAGTCCTGCTTTTGAAGAAAGTGTTAAGTATTTTATGTGCTCTCCTTAATTGTCTTTAATGAATGCTTAGACTAATTGATTAGTCAAGGTGTCAACACAAATCAGATGTATTATCATAAGCTAATAATAATGGTTTACTGCATCAGGTTTCTGAACATCAATGTCGGATGGCCAAGCAGTGTTCATGACTTCAGAGTGTTGCGGAACTCTGATATCTATGCAAGGGCTGAGAGGGGAGTTAGTCATTTTTGTTTGTTTTAATGAACATCTTGTTTATGTCAATGTAACTTATATTAATTCATATTAATGTCAATAGGTCTATATTATGTTCTCAATCTTCTCAGGACACAGAAGTCATCTGTGGAACATAGGTGCCAATTATGCTCTTGGGGGATCCAGCCTACCCTTTGTGGAGCTGGATCATGAAGGGGTACACAGACACAGGCCCAGCACAGTTGCCAAAAGTGCTCACTGTGCCTGTCTGTGGATTACCAACTTCCTCACAGACATGAAGCAGCAAGTGAGGCTGGGGAAACTCACATCCACCACCCAGACAATCAGCACTGGCACCCCACAGGGTTGCATGTTCTCCCCACTGCTCTTCTCCCTTTACACTAAAAACTGCACCTCCAGGGACCCCTTAGTCAAACTCTTGAAGTTTGCGGGTGACACAACAGTCATTGGTCTCATCCCAGCTGGTTACGAGTCTGCATAGAGACAGGAGGTTGAGCAGCTGGCCCTCTGGTGCAGCAACAGCAATTTAAAGTTGGACACACTCAAGACAGTGGAGATGATGGTGGACTTCAGGAGGAATCCCCCACCACTGACCCCCCTTGCTATACTAGGCAGGCTGTGTCACAGCTGCGGAGACCTTCAGCTTACTGGGACCTATAATCTCCAAAGACCTAAAGTGGGAGACCAACACCATCTCCATTGCAAAAAAGGCCAAGCAAAGGATATACTTCCTGCACCATCTGAAGAAGTTAAACCTGCCATAGGAATTGCTGGTTTAGTTCTACACAGCGATCTAGTCCAGAGATTTTCAACCTTTTTGGGGCTAAGTCACATCAAAGGTCAAACCAGAACGTCAAGACACACCAACTTAAAGATGGTTATCGATTATGAAGAATGTCACACACATTATGATAGGCTATAATGTAGGGGTGGAGCCGAATCTGAATACGAATGCACAAATAGTGGGCTCATTTGCTGTCCCCCAAGCCTTACCCCATTTTCCAACATGGATTTGGAAAATGAAATAGAGAAGGTGCATGCTAAGCCTACTTGTAGTGCTCCCCCAGCCAAAAAACCCCGCACAAGTGCTGTCTGGCAGCATTTCACAGTCAGCACAGATCAAACCAAGGTGATCTGTAAAGTGAATTCAGCAGAGGCAAAGATGTTAAACATCTGTCAACATCTGCAATGCACAATCACTTGCATTTCAAGCATCCTAACCTGGTATCCACCCAACCCCCACAAGTACCACATCAACAACACAGCCATGTCCTGTGTTTATTGCTGGGTTTATGAAAACCATAAACCAATATTACATTTAAGTGTTCATAATTATTATAGGCCTACGAGTTTATTGAAGAACACTTATATTAACACTTTAATATCTTAAAAGTAGAAGTGTAATAAAAACAAAAATTGTTACACTTATTTCCACTTTTATTCAAATACAAATACAAATAATTTTGCTGCCTCAACAAATACAGATACAAACACAAATATAGCTGCAAGCAGCAATGAAGGGGCCAAGCACCACAGGGCCAAAAGGTAGACAATGAAAACAACCGCTGAACAAGACACCAGTCCATCACAGGCTGAACAGACACATTGACACCCACTCTTACACTCACACCTATGGGTAATATAGCATGTCCAACTGACATTACCTGAATATGTCTGGACTGTGGTGGAAAACCAGAATACCCAGAGGAAAGCCACATGAACACAGAGACAAGGTACAAACTGAACGCAGACGCACCCCAAACTTGAAACTTCCATATTGTTAGGCAGTAGTGCTACCCATTTATAATGACATTTAAAGGTCTAGTCCTCTCATGTAAGACAACCCCACTTTCCAGATGTAATTTCTGAAGTAGAAAAAAACCCTGCCTTGCCAATATGGAAAGTCCAAGTGTTTCTTCAACACTATTTAGTGTATTAGTTGTGGCAGTAGGTCAAAAGGTGCAGGAGATGTGCTTATTTTAAGTGCTACAAACTGATTGTATCTTAGCAGCCATGCCATTTGGACACTGAACTATGTGTTCATTTTCCAGTTAGGACCTGATATGTAATGATGTAATAACCTTTAAAAAATTGGTCGCAATATCTGCTTTTCTTTGTGTGGTCTGTGCCTTGTGATGTCCATTAGAACAAAATGTCATTAAAAACTAAGTACATGGACACGTGGGTGTTTAAACCTGTTTTTCAGTATAAGATCCCAAAGTGGCCAAATTTCACTAGACAATAGAATGTGCAGAGAGCCCAATATTTACCTTAATAATAATAATAATAATAATAATAATAATACTAATAGTGAAAAATTCTAACAATTACAATAGGTGCCTAGCACCTTCGGTGCTTGGCCCCTAAATACTGGGCTCTCTGCACATCCCTACTATAATGTCATTAGTGAGATTTGACCCATATTGCACTACAGTAGACTGTCAAATAATTATCAAACAAAATCAGACAGGCGATCATATAATTTATTAAAAAACATTGAAGTGCATCAGAGCAAGAACTTGTCCAACATAGTGCAGCATCAAGAGCAGCAACATACTAAAATAAAATAAGTAAAATAAAACAAAACATTACTCCATTAACCCTTTCGCACGTACAGTCACACCGGTGTGATTTGCCGTTTAGCACGTATGCTAAAACAGGTGCGATTAGAACACTAGATTGGAAATTCTAGTGTATGCTAAAACTGGTGTGATTAGAACACTAGATTGGAAAAATTCTAGCTAATTTTAGCTTTGAGGAAACAGCAATTTAATGTTAAAAAATATAGCAAATGCTAACTGAAAACTATGAGAAGCTTAATAACGCTAATGAAAACATAATGAACCATGTAACATAATATGCGCGCTGCATAGCATAAAAATAAGTTACGTGCGAGGGGGTTAATAGCACAATATAAGACATCAGTGTTTTCACAGTGTATGTGCATACACCTATATAAAAATGAATCGGGTTCCTCAAAATTCCACGGCACACTTCACTTTGCCTCATGGCACACTAGCACACCAGTTGAGAACCACTGATTTAGTCTGTCCTCACCACCTGTAATGGTCTGATTTAGCTCTGTCACCAAACAAGACATCAACAGACTACAGCACACCATCAGGACTGCAGAAAAGATCATCAGAGTTAACCTGCCACCACTCCAAGATCTTTTCACTACCAGACCCAGGAAATGGGCAGGCAAAATCAATGCTTACCCATCACATCCTGGCCACCACATATTTGACCTCCTTCCGTCCGGCAGGCACTTCAGATCACTACCCACCAAACAAGCCAACACCAGAATAGCTTCTTCCCACACACCATCACACTCTTGAACTGTTAAATCAGCAATGTATCAACCGTATCTCTGTTACTGCATGTTCACAGTGCAATAGTTCCACAAATATAGTTGTACATATCCATAGCCTGCATTCAGATACACTCTATCTCATCCTCATTGTGCAATAGCTGTGTATAACACAGTGCAATAGTTGTATAAAACAACTACTATAATAGTTGTACAGACACAGCCTGCACTCATGTACACTTTAACTTATTGTGCAGTAGATGTTAACTTACTGTGTAGTAGCTGTTCATATTTATTCTTATATACCTCATTCATTCCATCCTTATTCCATGTGTGTGCCCTGCACTACTGTTGTTGTTTGTTATATGACTACTTTTATTGGTATTTATTGTTGTCACCTTGATGTTGTATGAAAGCACTACAAGAGACACTAGAATCAGAGTCAAATTCCACAAAAGCATGCTTGGCTGATAAAGTCTGATTCTGATTCCGAAACACCTCACAGAGGGAGCAGGTCATAAGTGAGCGTAGAAGCAGCAGAATTAGCATCATGACTGCAAGGATACAATCCAGGCATGTCAGGCTATCCTCAAGTGACTTCGTGTAGCCTTAAGCAATGGAGAGCAGACAGGGAGAGAAAAAAAAGATGGTTAGGGGCAGCGTGCCAAAGTCCACTTAGTACACCAGATGAAGTGGATAACCATTGATAGTATAAAGTAATGGAGGGTCCTATGGGTGTAGTCAGAGGGCAGGCACATTATAATGGTGACACTGGAATAGACCGAATGGCACCAAAACAGACAGCAATGATGTTTTGATTTTTTGTTCTTCTTAGTTTGGTATTTTCCAAGAGGTGAGTTTGCTGTATTGCCTGGGTCATCCATTATGGCCACATTGATGACACAACTCAAGGTTTATGGCATCATGGCTTTGTACAGATAAGATGCAAATTTAAATTGACCTTTTCAGAATATTTTGTCAGCACTTAAAGTTTTCCTGAATGTTTGCTAATGTTTATTAAGATTGGTATATTCCATAAGAAAAACAAACACAATATTTCATTGTTTGCTAAAATTAAATAAAAACACTGACTCATTATAAGTTAATATTATGTTGATGACCATAAAACAAACATGGTGCGATAGAAAAATGCAATTACTGAGATTGTTGAACTACAGTACTACCACTATTGCAATTAATGTGAAAATAACAGTTAAAGTTTCTGATGATGCTTAGCCAAACATGAAACACAATACATGTTGACAGAAATGGAGAGGTTAAGACACTAAAGTTAATGCTAATGCTAATGCTAATGCTTTGAAAACTGTGACTACTTTATAAATGGAGCAGGGCTTGTAACCCACAGGTTGCCAGTTTGATTCCCCAGTAGGGCAGTTACATACATGTAAAAACTGTAAGCTATGTAAGTAGCTCTGGATAACAGCTTCTGCTAAGAAGCTGAAAGGAATGAATGAATCATCTATGAATACATTTTTGGAATTGGCAACAGTGGTTTTGTGAGAATTAGTGAATTTGTGTCATAGCCCTTAGGTGTAGGCATGGTTCTGCTAACATTAGCTGCATAAGGGTGGCAATAACGTATATGTATAGAATAGAATTAACATTTCCACTCAGTGAAAAAAAACATCAGCTTCAACATCACCTGTGACTTTAGCAGTGCTGGTAAGTTTATCAATAAGCTCAAAACCCTGGGGATTAATCTTTTGAGATTGTCAGAACCGTTTACAGGCTCTTTAAATGTTTCAGTATGAAAGAGCTGCATCTTGTCTACTTGTGTAGTCTATGTAGTCTGACTATGGTTAATACTATTTTGTTTGATTAAATAATTTTTTGTCTTTCCATTTCCTATATATGACTCAGTCCAAGGGTTTCCCCCACCTCCCAATTTCCATTTAACACAAAGCGTGTACACTGATGAGCCAAACATTATGACCACTCACAGGTGAACCGAATAACATTGATCATCTCCAAACAAGGGCACATGTCAAAGTTTGGGTAGATTAGATGGTAAAGAACAATCAGTTCTCATAGTCAACGTGTTGGATGCAGGAGAAATGGGCAGGAGTATAGACCTGAGCGACTTTGACAAGGGCCAAACTGTTATGGCCAGATGACTGGGTCAGAGCATCTCTGAAACGGCAAGGCTTGTGGGGTGCTCCCAGTCAGTAGTGGTGAGTACCTACCGACAGTGGTCCGAGGAAGGACAAACCACAAATTTTCTTTCAGATCATGTGGATGGCTGTGTATGTGTGCACCGTTTGCCTGGAGAACTGATGGCACCAGGATGCACTGTGGGAAGACGACACGCAGGTGGAGGGAGTGTGATGCTCTGGGCAATGTTCTGCTGGGAAACCCTGGGTCCTGGGACATGTGGATGTCAATTTGAAATGTGCCACCTACCGAAACATTGTTGCAGACCAGGTACACCCCTTCATGGCAATGGTATTCCCTGATGGCAGTGGCCTCTTTAAGCAGGATAATGCGCCCTGCCACTCTGCACACATTGTTCGGATATGGTTTGAGGAACATGATGAAGTGTTCAAGGTGTTGCCCTGGCCTCCAAATTCTCCAGATCTCAATCCGATTGAGCATCTGTGGGATGTGCTGGACCGACAAATCCGATCCAGGGCAGCTCCACCACGCAAATTACAGGACTTGAAGGATCTGCTATTATTGTTTTGAGGCCAGATACCACAGGACACCTTCAGGGGTCTTGTAGAGTCCATGCCTCAGCGGGTCGGTGCTGTTTTGGCAGCACACGGAGAACCAACAGCATATTAGGCAGGTGGTCATCATGTTTTGGTTCATCAGTGTATATCTCAGGTCTGAATCACCCCTACATGAGTTGTCAGTATGTATTATACAAGTTATCAACCATTAATATGTACAAATATTCATGTCAAACATTCTAATCTTGTATGATTCTCTTGAATGCCTTTTCACCACTATTCTTTGGACTTGGCAATTGTACATAAAACACAATCATCCCACTCATATGAGCACAGTCTCTCTGTGACTCCTCTGTCCACAGTGCACCACAGCAGAATAAACTTTTTTTGCGGAAGTTTTTTCCATCCTTTAGTAATTCTTCAAAACAAATAGGCAATACAACATACCAAACACAACATTCATCCACATTCCTAGTAGCACAAATTCAAACACACACACACACACACTGTGTATGTGTGTGTGTTAATTAATGACAAAATACATTAAAAAATAACTCACAAGTTATACTTTATACAAAAATGATGAAAAAGTGAAGTGGGTGAGGTTGCTGTGCAGCTCCACAAAGGGCTGTTCTTGCAAATATTGCCTAACTAGCTAGATGAAGTCATCTTAATATCCGAACCTCATCCAACAAACACTATCTAGCTGATGCTGGTTAGCTAGCTAGTGTTGTCTGGCTAAGTAGATGGCTGTCTGGCTAAATGTCAGACAGTTGTGGCAACTGTTGCTGGACCACAAATACAGGTTAGATAGAACCTTATTTATTTTTTTTTTGGTCCTCTTATCCATGTGACCCAACCACATTGTCATGGTGGATGACAGTGTAGCATAGTGGTAAGGAGCCAAAAGGTTGCTGGTTTAATTCCCTGCTGGGGCGTTGCTGTTGTACCCTTGTGCAAGGTACTTAATCCAGAATTGCCTCAGTAAGTATTTCATGGTGACAGAAAATGGTCTTGCTCAGGATGACCTGGCAGTGACATGAGATGGGTCCATTTGAGCGAAACCTCTCATGAGACTGCTGGCTGCTGTCTAACCAGCAATCACTAAGCTGTCATGGGGAGCTGGAAGGGCACAGTTGAAATTTTGTTGTTGCAAGATTAAATGGGGTGACAGTGTAGCAAAGTGGTAAGGAGCAGGGTGCGTAACTGAAAGGCTGCTGGTTCGATTCCCAGCTGGGGCACTGCTGCTGTACCCTTGGGTAAGATCCCTAATCCACAGTTTTCTCAGTAAATATCCAGCTGTATAAATGGATAACATGTAAATAGTGTAACCTATGTACATCACTCTGGGTAAGAGCATCTGCTAAATGCACTGGAAACATTAGTTGCTGTAATGGTTAAACTTAGCTAAGTAAGTAAGTTAACTGGCTAGCAAGCCAACTGACTAAACTTGCTAGCAAACACAACTAATGAATGATTTAATGACTATCCTTCCTTATACAAGGAGGCAGTAATGACCAGAAGAAACTGCACATCTTTTCACCTTTTTTTTTTCAAGCCAAGATGTTTCCGCTGCTTGGTATAGGAGAGGTGTAGGTCAAACTGACACTTAGTACCCTACAAAGTTCACGTTACAGGTGTCAGCATCATATAACACATGAAGTTCTACTGCATTGGAATTTAGTATACATAAAAATGGGCTCAACAATAACTGAAGTTTCATTTCTTTATGATTTTAGTATTAGACTAACAAGCTTGTTTTCTCATCCTACTAATGTTAGCTGCCTATCTTGAAGCTGTTAGCACTTTCACACACAAGTAGTTACCTAACAACAGTGACCATAATGTATGTAATAGCTAGCTAGTAAAGTATAAGTTTGGATGTTTTTTTATTTAGCTAGCTAACATTAGCTGCCCATTAACAACTAGCTGATAGCAAACTAATTTGTTATTTGAGTTTACCATTAAGATCAGTAGGAGCTAATGTTGATAGCCATCAATATTTAGCAACAAAGCTAGCTAGGTAACGTTAATCTTCAACTCACAAAATAACGTTAACATTGACTTTGGTTGTGACATTACATCTGAGTATTTGAAGTACCTTGTAATGGGAGATGGGCTGAGACAGTCATTGGTGTAGAGTGTGTACAGAAATGGACTCAGAACACAGCCTTGTGGGGCACCGGTATTGATGATGATGAGGGGGGATGTGGTGGTACCTGATCTGACAGCCTGGGATCTGTTACTGAGGAAATTGTATATGAATCAGATGAGAGGAGATGGAATGTGGAGATTGTTGAGTTTACTGATGACCAAATGTCATTGAATAGTATTGAATGCTGAATTGAAGTCTACAAAATTGACCCTGGCATAGTGGCCAGGGGTATCCAGGTGTTGGAGTAGAGTGTGGAGGAGGCATGCCACTGCATCCTCCGTCCCCCTCTTAGCCCTGTAGACAAACTGGAGTGGGTCTAGCTGTGGGCTGACAAATGGGAGGATGGCATTCAGTATCAGTTTCTCAAGACATTTTGTGTAAGTAAGTGCTACTGGTCTGTAGTGATTCGGTTCAGAGGGATGGGGTTTACTCTTAGCATTTATCATGACAAACATTTTAAGTGTGTGAAAATGATAACACACTTCCTTTTATTTAAACAAAATAATAGCATAAGGATAGGATAAGATTTTAGCATGGGGACAAAATTGAAAGTAACTCATTCAGTTAACTCTTTCGCATGTAACTTATTTTATGCTATGTAGCGCGCATGTTACTTTAAATATTTCATTGTTATCATTAGCGTTATTAAGCTTCTCATAGTTCTAACCACCACATTTGGTATACTTTTTAATGTTAAATCTCTGTTTCCTCAAAGCTAACATTAGCTACAATTTTTTCCAACATTGTGTTCCAATCACACTGGTTCACCGTATGCACTAAACGGCTAATCATACTGGTGTGACCGTATGCGGGAAAGGGTTAAATAAGGGTTAAATAACACAAATAACCACAATAATTCAGTTCATTGTAGTAATAATTAAACTAAAACTCTAATAACAATGAGTAAATTCAAGTCACCCCCCCCCCCCACTGTGAAACCATTAAAAGTGTTAAAAATGTGCAACCTTAAATCTTGTAAATCTGGTAATAATTACTACTCAAGCACTAAAAATACTGCATAATTTCCTGAAATGTATGCAAATCTCTAAGATAGTTCTTTGCTGAAATCCAAGGCCTCACCATCAATGATCATGTGATTGGCAATTCGACTAGTAGAAACAATGATTAAAAATATTATTTTGGATTTCTTTCTTAACCATGTCTGTTTCTCCTATAGGAGATCTGTGAAAGCCCCCAGTTCATTTTAGGAGGAGCCAACAGGACTGACATCTGCCAGGGAGACCTGGGTAAGCAGTATCTGAGAAACTTGATATTGCAAAGGCTTGTGATTTATTTAGCAGACAAATCTGATATGGGGCAAATCTGATATTTCTGGCATGAATGCCCTCACAATTTTAATCCCAGCATCAAGACTTGCTTATCTGTAACTGTGCCTGTGACAGTGGTGATTACAACCCAGTCTGTGGCCCATTGTTCTTTTCCTGGAGCTTTCACAAATTTTCCATCTTTCTCAGCAGTGTCCCTCCCTGTTTGCTGCACTGTTTGATCTGACACTAGAATGCCCCCCAGCTTCAGGGTCATATGCTAACATTACAACCTCCAACATATCAATGGCCCAGAAGTGTTATTCTCTAGATATATGGGATGCATTGGTTCTTTTGTGATTTTATTGATTTAGTCACGGCCCAGCATTGGTTGGTTTTATTAATTGTTTGGTATTATTATTGGTATTTGGTATTATTGGTATTATTAATAATTGAATTATTAATAATTCATTTTACATTATTTTGGCAGACATTCTTATTCAGCGTAGCTTACAAAGCAAGTGATGTAATTTTGCCTCACATGAGCAACAGTATAGATACAAGAGACATTAGTAATGCAGAGCAATGTGTAAACGTTACATCATATAAATAGTGAATGACAGGTTACTTTAATGCTGATTATATTTAAGAGACATCCACAGTTGTGTATGGCCAGAGTGTAGTCTTATTCCTGACTCTGTGACCTCAGCTCCAGGTCACTGCATCTGTCATGCATGGCATCTGACTAACAGCCAGGGGGACAAAGGTGTAAAAAGAGAGCTCCAGTAACTTTATCAGGGCACAGACCTCTTGGCATGGCCCCTGCAACAAACAAGTCTGCAGCAGATTAGCTGGGGGAGAGTATATGATAAAAAAGGAAAAAAAGCAAAGAAAACAATGGAAATATATATTATTTAACTGATAACTAATTTCCATACCATTTGCAAGAAAGTGATATAATATGGGTGTCTGAAATGCCATGCCATACATTCAAAACCCAATTATGCTGGCATTTCCAGTTTTGAAGGACAGAGACAGCTGCAACCGCAGGCATGTGTGTTGACAGAGAGACTTAGAAGATGATTTGAGAGACAGGCACCACTGGCCCCTGTCAATCAGAGAATGGGATACCAGGAAGCTGCAGCATGATTTCCAGTCAGCCCTATCTTCATGAATTTCCCAGGGAGGGCTCTGTCAGCAGCTCTTGACCACAGGCCATCTGCCTAATCCTGGTAAAACATACCCATAATTTGCCATCAGATCTCTCCATGCTATTCAAAGACTGTTAAATCTATTAAAGTTCAGTTTATCAGAGTTAAACTTTACTTATTATCTCTGTCTGAAGACAAAGACAAGGAACAACAAGGTTGTCAAGTCTATTCTGTAAAATTTCATGGTCATCAGTCTCATAGGCAGGCCTTGTGCAAGGTCAAGGAGTGCAAGAACAGAGAGAACCATAATTATTTTCACAGTTAGAGTGATTGAAAGTAAAGTGTGAACACAGTTCAACACATTTTGATGAAAATAACAAGAACAATTTTACAATCATTTTGACGTGTGGTAACTGGACTAAATTCCAAATGATGAGTTTGCTTTTAATTTGTGTGGATCTTTTTTTTGCCAAAAGAGGCTGTTTTATTTTACTTTGTGAAATACTCTGTGGGCATCAAAGGGTATCAGATTATTTCCATTCACTAAATTTATCAAAATTTAGGGCTTTTTGTTTTCAAGGGGACCAGTCTCACTCATAATTCCTGTGCTTCGGTTAGTGGGGTGGTTATTGTGTTGTTATGTGCGTGTTATGAAAGACTCGAGTTCCCATAAGTTCCCATGCAGTAGGGCATGTAACGCTACGCAAATGCATAAACGCTAGTTATGGAACCGTGAGTGTTGTTCTGACAGCATTTCCTGAGTAAAGATTCAAAAACTATACCCGCACAAGTCATTTATTGCACATTGTTCATATGGGGCCCAAGGCTCAGACATATCATATCATTCTGTGGATGTATTTTTTTTTATTGATAGACAAACATATATAACACAAAATTATTGATAGATAAACATACAAACATAACAAACATAACATACAACACAAAACATCACTGGGTCTGATAATCTTCAGCCATCATAATAGTAATGATAATAATGATAAATGATAATAATGACGATAACAACAGTAATAATAATAATAATAATAATAATAATAATAATTATTATTATTATTATTGTTGTTATCATTATTATTATTATTATCATTATTATTATTATGGTAAATAACAATACATGATGACAGTAATAACAACAGTAATAATAATGACAACAGTAAGAGTAATAATAATCATCATCATCATTATCATCAACATCAATAATAATAATAATAATAATAGTAGTGATTGTGAATAATAAGTGATAACCGTAACAACAATACTAATAACAGAAATAATAATAATAATAATAATAATAATAATAATAATAATAATGACAGCTGATGAATAGTGGAAATGGATAACCAAAAAAAAAGTAAATAAATAAGGAAGGAAGGAAAGAAAGGAATGCCGGGGGGTCAATCTGTCTGCTAGTTGAGGCTTACGAGGATGGGTTCCCAGGTATCACTGAATTGTTTGGATTGTTTATTGTTTTTAGCTGAGATTCATTTCATTGATATATAGTCTATTAACAGATTGAGCCATTGTGACATTGAGAGTTTGTGCCTGTATTTCCAGTTAAGCAGTATTGTTTTTTTGGCTATGGTCAATGTGATAAGTATGGTTTTGTGATATTTGTGAAGATGACTGATGGGTGTGAGATCTCCTACAAGGCAAAGAGATGGGGATAGTGGAATGCTGTGGCCTAGAAATTTGGAGAGTTCAACTGTTACAGTTTGCCAGAAATTTTGGGTTGCTGTGCATTGCCAAAAAGAGTGATAATAACAATAACAATGTTGAAGGTGCATTGTGGGCAGATATCTGTATCGGCAAAGCCCATGAGGTGCTTTCTGCGATTGGTGATGTGTGTTCTGTGCATTATCTTATACTGGACTGGCTGTAGTCGAGAGTTGTTAGACATGGAGTAGATGTTGCTACATATTTGTTTCCAGACACTGAGATCAGTCTTGATTGTTAAATCTTTTTCCTAGTCTGTAATTGGGATGGATAGTGTTTTTTCTTTTGGTGATGATATGAGTTTATATAGTTGTTATGTCCCAGATGGGTAATGGCGTCCAGGGGTACGTATGGGAAGCAACACAAAAGGAAACAACCAGCCCCTGCTGGCTTGGACAGTGCAGGGGGGCAAAGAAAGCACAGACGTGGAAGCAATGTAGGGGAGCACGATATATTTACAGTATTTACAAGACGATCTACAATGACAAACATTCACAGGAAAAGGGGGGGGGGGGGACAACAGACGGTGCCAAAGAAAAGAACAAAACAAAACAAAAACCAACCCTACATACCTATACAAATCCAATTGAATACAAAAACAAAAGGGGTGGCAGGGCCAAACAAAAACCTACCTACTCTAACTAACTTAACCAAAAAATACACAGGAGCGGCACCCGCCTCTAACCTAACCCTAACACAGCGAACCCTCACACGGGGATCCCCCAGTTTACCTGTCCTCCTCCCACGACAATCGAATGCAACCAAAACCGAGACAACGTTCGGGGGCGACAGTGGCTCAGGAGGTAGAGCAGTTGATTGGGGATTGGAAGGTCCCTGGTTTGAATCTGGCTCATCCTGGCAGAGTGTTGAAGTGTCCTTGAGCAAGACACTGAACCCCCAACAGCTCCCAGTGGCTAGTTGGTAAGCCTGTATATAGCAGCCTCTGCCACTGGTAGGTAGATGTGAGGCATATAACTGTAAAGTGCTTTGAGTACTCAAAATGAGTAGAAAAGCGCTATATAAATGCAGTCCATTTACCATTTACAAGATCCAAAATCGAAGTCAATAAACGATGCAATATCAAAAACACGGTACAGGCAAGTTTGTTAGCAAAAATGATGAACACGACGGATCAAAAAACTGTGAGACAGCACCCCAAGAATCCAGCATCTTTAAATCGGGGCCCCCCTGTTTCTGGTTGGCCGATCCAGAACAAGGAGGCGGGGCGCAGCGTCTCGGGATACCTGCGTCAGGAGAGAGAGCGGAAGAGTAGGGGGGACCGAGACGCAGGCGACCCAGACTCCACACGCCCAGTGCGCCGCACGTAACATAGTTTAGATAAAGGTTTCTTAGATGTTGAAATGGATGCTATGTTTTCTATTAATCATTTTCAAATAGGTGGTGTACGTGGGTGATTCCTTTACTTTTCCATGAGTTAAATATGAAGGGGGTCTTATTGATTAAGAAATCTGGGTTGTTCCAAATTGGTGTGAGTTTGCAGGGATTAAGTGGGTGGTTGGTGATCTTATTGATTTTCCACCAAGCTTCCAGAGTTGTTGAAATGGTGATGGTCTTATAGCAATTATGTTTTTTGATTGATTGGGACAAGAATGGTAGGTCATAACTAATGCTGAGATGTTCACATATTGACTGTTCTATTTCAAGCCAGGGGTCTTGTTGCATGTCTGAATATATCCATATCATTATGTACTGTAACTGATTAGCTAAGAAGTAATGAAAAAAGTTGGGGCATTTAAGCCATTTAAGCTTTTCTGAAGTACTGAGAGTTTAATTTTTGGTTGTTTATTTTTCCAGTAAAATTTTGTGATTATTGAGTTTAGAGTAGAAAACCAATTGGTTGTTGGAAAGACGGGAGTCATTGAAAAAGGATAGTTGATTCTTGGTAGGATTGACATTTTCACTGCAGCTATGCGGCCAGAAAGTGAGAGTGGTAAGTTATTCCATCGGTTTAAATGATTCCCAGTGGTTTTAAGAATTGGCATGAAGTTCAGTTCAAACAACTCTGAAAGGTTGGAGGAAATATCAATGTCGATATATCGAATGTTACCTGTAGAGATATTAAGATTGGGGGACACAGCATTCCACTGGTCCTGGTTGACTGGGAGAAAAATGGATTTTGACCAGTTGATTGAACATTCTGAGATGGTGGAAAATGTCCCAATCAGATTGAAAATAGCTGGAAGTGATGTTAGAGGATTTTGTGTATATAGTAATAGGTCTGCACATAGACTGACCTTATGGGTTGTGTTCAGGGTGATGATACCAATGATCTTGGCAGCTGCTAGGGGTTCAATAAACAGGGCAAATAGTAGGGGTGAGAGTGGACATCCTTGTCTTGTACCCCTGTGAAGTGTAAAACGTTGTGAAATTATACTATTTGTGATTACTGATGCTGTGGATGAGTTGTACAAAATCTTGATCCATTGGATAAATGACTCCCCAAAACCGAATCTTTCTAATGTGGGGAATAAAAATGTCCAGTTAACACGGTCAAATGCTTTTTTGTCTAATGACAAGATAATTGTATTGGTTTTTTTGTTTTTGGCTATACTGATTAGATTGAAAAGGCGGCGCATGTTACTTGATGAATGCCTGCCTTTAATGAAGGTTTGATTGGGGTGTATTATAGAAGGTATGACTGTTTATAATCTCATGGCTAGTGCCTTACTGATGATTTTAATATCTGTGTTAATGACAGATAATGGGCGATAGCTTGAGCAGAGAGTTGGGTCTTTATTAGGTTTAAGGAGGAGTGATATAAGTACTGTGTTCATATGGGGTTGAATGACCGAGGAATTTCTAATTTCAGTGGCCATTTTAATAAACAATGGTGATATTGCTGGCCAGAAATGTTTATAAAATTCTGCTGGGAAACCATCGGCTTCAGGTGCTTTATTATTTGACATTGAAAACAGTGCTTTTTTAAAGTCGTGGTTGATCTAGATTTATTACTTGATTTTTATTTAGCCTGGGGAGTTTGATATTGTCAAAAAGGTTTGAATTGCAGACGGATCACATGTACAGTTGGATTTGTAACGGTTATTATAAAAGGACTGGAAAGTTGCTGAGGTATCATTTGGAGCTGACATGGTATTCCCTTCAGATTTAATGACTGGTATGATCGTTTTATCTTGTTGTCTTTTTAGTTGATTTGCCAGATACTGCCCAGATTTTTCATTTTATTCAAAATGGTTATGCCTGAGTCTCTGTATAAAGAATTGGGTTTTCTTATTTATGATGGTATCAAGTTCATATTTGGCTTCAATGAGTTCTTTACGAAGGTCATCTGATGGATTATCGGCTACTAGCAGAGTAAGCTTACCACCTCTCTGCTCAAGCTTTTTTTCCAAGTCTTGTTCTTTCTTTTTTCTGTGGGTAGAATATGAGATGATTTTTCCTCTTAATACTGCCTTAGCTGTTTCCTATAACAATGTAGATGAGGTTGTTGGGGAGTCATTCAGTTCAATGAAGGATGTTCACTCTTGGATCAGGTATTTATTGAATTCTGAGTCTGTCAGTATTGTTGTGTTAAAGTGCCATGTAGTATGTGGTTTTATAGTGATTTTGTTTATGAGATTGAAGCTGATTGGGGCGTGGTCGGAAATAATAATTGGGTGAATCTTTGCATTTTCTGTCTTAGATATAATAGAATTGCTTATTAAGAAGTAATCAATCCGGGATAGTAAATTGTGGTGTGGAGACTAATGTGGTGGAAAATTTTTGATAAAGTGTATACTCCATATGTAAATTATGAGTATTGCCACTTTCACCCCCCACCCCCCCAGGAAAAAGCAGAGCTTGACGTGGTACAATTAAGCTTGTTACATGGTGGAAATAAGTTATTGACAGCACACATCATAAGCATTGCCAACAGATGTTAGCTTTTGATTTTAACCACAGCTATTGACATATTAACTAAAGTTATTGATATATTACATTAGCTATTTACTTTATCTTTACTGTACATGTGGAGGTCTGGAAGTATATAAGGAAACCAGACAATCTAATATGTTAGCCTTAAATAATACGTATTCTATTATACTTTGTATAGTGGAAAATATTGTATGCATTAAGCACTACTACTGAAAAGTAATTTGATGTGATTCTATGCCTAAATAATGCTGGGGGTTACCCTAGGTCATAATCATTGCATGCAGGCCATTGTAAGACACTGCTAGGGGGGTAATCTTGGGGGCTATTACAGGACAGTGGGTGACCTTGGAGAAGGAACACTGCCTTCAGCATTGGCCCTCCCTGGAAGTCACCCCAGAACCTTCATGCAATATGTTGCTGTTCCATAGTCATGCCAACTTCTCCTATTGGTTCATGGTCTACGCTTATTGTATCTTCTCTCCCTTCACTTCTCCTATTGGTTCGTAGTCTACGCTTATTGTATCTTTTCTCCCTTTGCTTCTCCTATTGGTTTACGGTTTACGCTTATTGTATCCTTTTTCTCTGACTCATAGTCATGCCACCTTCATTTATTGTATCTTCTCCCCCTGACATGCCCCTACAGCGTGTCAGCATGTTTTTGCCTCCTTTTAACATATGCATCCCATTTTAGTTTTATATTTTCTTTTAGGAGTCATACAACTAGAAAATAAGAGCTGATTGCCTGCTTTGGCCTAGCTGACATCTACTGGCAAATGCTAGCAAACTGTATGTGGATTTACTGCAATTTGTCATAGTTGGCCATCATAGTAGTGCTGAGCCAACGACCCCCCTTGGTGGGGTTTAATTCTTCTTTGTCTTGTTCCTGTGGCCCATCTTCTGGGCCATGTCCAGACGGGGCCTAGTTCTTACATTAACCCTTTGCTTTAAAGCCTAACCTTGTAGCTTATGGCACATAGATACAGTATCTGTGTGCCCTCTCACAGTCTGCAGCACCGCTGTCTGCTAACTGAGTTATTTGACCCTTTTTATTATTTAAACGTGGGCCTGGAAATAATGGTTCCAGGCATATATGCTTAAAAATAAAATGAACTCTGTATTATTTAATTATGTTTAAAAATCATATAGGTGTGGAGTGGAATTAATGGGAAATTTCAGAAGTGTTATGTTTAAGAATAATATACAATTGATGACTATGGTGTTTATGGGATTTTCTAGGCAGGGTAAATGTAACAGTTTAAAAATTAAATAATTCAATTCAATTCATTTTTATTTGTATAGCGCTTTTTACAACACAAGTTGTCACAAAGCAGCTTTACATTGTTCCCAGGCCTGAGACCCCCTGAGAGCAAGCCTAAGGCAACAGTGGCAAGGAAAAACTCCCTATCAGGAAGAAACCTTGAGCAGAACCGGGCTCATGGGGGGGCCCATCTGCTTCTGGCCGGCACTGGGCAGATAGAGTTAGAGACAAATTATGCAATGTACTTTAAGACATTTACGATTGACAGACAATAGTAGTTAACAGTAGAGTGATTATAAGAATGTCTCTTAGGATGTCCGGTTCTTGGAACGCAGTGGGTTTTGATGGGCAGGGCAGCAAGGTAGCAGGACTGGAAAACGGGATGAGATGCTTGGGCTACAGCTCCGGACAGGAGCCTGGAGCAGGGATAGGAAGCAAACAGAAAACAGTGGTTAGTGGATGATAAGAATGGCAGGGATGTAGAACAGAGAGGCAGGAGAGGAGGGGCAGAGAAAAAGGTGTGCAACAAGGAAAGACCCCGGCAGGCTAACATTATGGCAGCATACCTAGGGGACGGGAGGTGAGGGACTGGCATAGTCATGAGGGCGACCCTAAGACAGTCAACACCAGATCACAGCACAGGGTCCATGAAAGCAATGACCACTTAGTCCACCAGAGACTCTATGATCCACGCCAGCACCAGGCCATGTCCCTCAGCTGAAGGATTTACTATATAGATATGTTTTGAGCCTAGACTTAAAGGTGGAGAGAGAGTCTGTTCCCCGAATCTCAGAGGGTAAGCTGTTCCACAGAAGAGGGGCTTGATAGGAAAAGGCTCTACCACCTACAGTAGTTTTGCCCACTCTTGGAATGGTGAGAAGCCCGGCATTTTGGGAGCGAAGGGCTCTCTGCGGAAGATATGGATGAAGAAGGTCCTTAAGATAGGGGGGGCAAGCCCATTTAAAGCCTTAAATGTGAGTAAGAGTATTTTAAAAACGATCTGGTATTTAATAGGTAGCCAATGGAGAGAAGCCAGAACTGGGGTGATGTGCTCAAAGCGTTTAGCTTTAGTTAAGATTCGAGCGGCTGCATTTTGTACCAGCTGAAGGGGTTTAATGAGATGTTTGCACATCCTGACAAGAGGGCATTACAGTAGTCTAATCTGGATGTTACAAATTAGTTTTTCAGCATCGTTAATTGATACGATTTTCCTGATTTTAGCAATATTTCTCAGATGGAAGAAGGCAGTCCTAGAGGTGTTAGTTATGTGAGTTTCAAAGGAGAGCTCGGGATCAATAACAACACCAAGGTCTTTGATGGTTGCACTCGGGGCAAGGGAGACACCATCAAGGTCCAGTGTAAAATGAGTGAGTTTGCTCCTGATTGAATTTTGGCCTATGACTAATATTTCGGTTTTGTTCGGGTTAAGGAGGAGAAAGTTTCGGGCCATCCAATTCTTTACATCTGTTAGGCAGGCCTCCATGTTTGAAATATTCAGAGGGACATCGGGTTTGACTGATATGTATAACTGGGTGTCATCCGCGTAACAGTGGAAATTAATGTCATGTTTACGGATGATATCGCCAAGAGGCAACATGTATAATGAGAAGAGCAGAGGTCCAAGCACAGATCCTTGAGGTATACCATATCTGACTCTGGAACGAGCGGAGGATTCGTTGTTGATGGAGACAAACTGATATCGTTCTGATAGATAAGACCTAAACCAAGATAGGGCCTGTCCACTTATGCCAACCAGGTTTTCGAGGCGGTTGAGGAGGATACAATGATCGATGGTATCAAAGGCTGCACTTAGGTCTAGCAGCACAAGAAGTGAGATACAGCCATTGTCACAGGAGAGTAGAAGGTCGTTGAGCACTTTCAGGAGAGCGGTTTCCGTACTGTGGTGAGGCCTAAATCCAGACTGGAAAACTTCCAAAATGTTGTTAGAGTGTAAAAAGGCACAGAGTTGCTTTGATACTGCTTTTTCCAGAATTTTTGAGAGGAATGGAAGGTTCGAGATAGGCCTATAGTTTGACAGGTCATTGGGATGAAGATTAGGCTTTTTCAGAATAGGCTTGATAACTGCTACTTTGAAGGGCTGAGGTACGTGTCCAGACATAAGAGAGGCGTTGGTAAGATTTAATAGCGGCGTGCCAATTGCAGGCAGTAGCTGTTTTAGGAAGCCAGTTGGTATGGGGTCAAGTTGGCTGGTACATTTATTAGATGAATTGATAAGAGAAGAAAAGTCGCTAAATTCAATGGGTATAAAAGAGTCAAAGCACGAGGTGGGCCTAATAGACATGCCTACATAATCTGGAACGGGACTGGCCAGGCAGGAGGCAGAAGTTGATGAGAATTTTTGTATTGTGTCTCTTATCTTTAAGATTTTACTATCAAAGAAGTTCATGAAGTCATTGCTACTATAAATTGCTGATATGGTAGGGTTAACTGATGCAGGACTCTTGGTTAATCTGGCGATAGTGCTCAACAGGTACCTAGGATTGTCCTTGTTTCTCTCAATAACGGTAGAGAAATATTTGGATCTGGTAGCTGTAAGGGCATGCTTGTAAGTTAGGAGACTTTCCTTCCACGCCAGGAGAAAAACCTGTAATTTGGTGGAGCGCCATTTTCTTTCGAGTTTTCACGTAGCTTGTTTGAGAGCACGAGTATGGTCGTTATACCAAGGTGCTAGCTTCTTGTCTGTGATTTTCTTCCTTTTGAGGGGAGCAACGGCATCCAGAGTTTTATGCAAAGTAGAGTCGATACTGTCCGCGAATAGATTAATTTCAGTTGAGCTAGGCCTTGAACATAAACTAGAGGAGATTTCGTTTCGCAGGTAGTATGATGTAGGGAGCTCGTCGATAAAGGCATTTGCTGTAAGAGAGCAAAGCGTGCGCCTGGAAGAAAATCTAGGCTCCGAGTATGTGAAGCACGTTAGTAGTAAATTGAAAGAGATGAGATAGTGGTCGGATAACACAGGATTGTGTGGCATAATTTCCACCTGGTTAATGTCTGCTCCATATGTGAGGACCAAATCAAGAGTATGGTTGCGGTAATGTGTGGGTTTGTCCACAGCTTGATAGAGTCCAATGGATTCGATGATGGACAAAAATGCTGTTCTGAACGGGTCATGTTCATTATCCATATGGACATTAAAGTCGCCTACTATTACAGCTTTTTCTATATTGACAACCAGGTCAGATAGAAAATTGGCAAATTCCGATAAGAAAACACTGTAAGGGCCAGGTGGCCTGTAAACTATAACAAGGGTAAATAGCTGAAATGCAGTCTTGTCAGGATGTGCAAAGCTAAGTACTAATAGTTCAAATGAATGGAAGTTATAGCCAGGTTTAAGGGTGGCACAGAGTTTGGAGCTGTGTACAGCAGCAACGCCGCCACCTCTACCAGTAGGTCGAGGGACCTGGTGATTACAATAACTGGGAGGAGTTGATTCGTTGAGAGCAACAAAGTCATTAGGTTTAAGCCATGTTTCAGTCAGGCATAAGATAACTGGTGATCAGTAATCAGTTTATTAATAAAGCTTTAGGTTGTAGCGATCTGATATTTATTAACCCAATCTTAAGGACCATTTGTCTACAGGTAGTACTTTCAGGTTTGTCAGACTTAATTTTTATCAAATTATCAGCACAAATGCCCCTACTGGATGTTTTTAAGAAGTTTGGGACGGAGGGTCGTGGAACAGACACTGTCTCTATGGGATTTTTAAGCGGTGGTTCCAGGGAAAAAGCAGACATCTGTATAGGACAGAAAGTCTGCTGCCTGGCCTTGGCCCTGATAAGTCAAGGTTTAGAGGAATTCAGACTATGATCCATGTTTCTAGAGATGATAGCTGCACCCTCCCTCGAGGGGTGGATGCCATCTCGTTTTAAAAGACCAGGCCTCCCCCAAAACTTGTGCCAATTATCTATAAAACCCCCGTTGTTAGAGGGGCACCATTCAGACAACCAACGATTAAGTGACATTAATCTGCTATAGATCTCGTCACCGCGCCGCATGGGGATGGGGCCAGAGAAAATTACTGAATCCGACATTTGTTTAGCAATCCTGCACACCGATTTAATAGTTAACTTTGTTACTTCCGATTGCCTCATGCGAACATCGTTAGCGCCGACGTGAATAACAATTTTTGAATATTTCGCTTTACTTTTACCTTTAGCTTTAGCCAGCACTTTCAAATTGGCTTCAATGTCGGAAACTCTGGCTCCAGGAATGCAATTGACTATGGTCGTTGGTGTCTCTACATTCACGTTTCTAAGAATAGGATTGCCAATAATCAGGGCTCTTTTAACAGGTTTCTCAGCAGGTGTGTTACTGAGGGGGGAGAACCTGTTGGAAACGTGAACCGCGGGTTGGTGGTGCACCGGGGGCTTGCGCTTGCGTCTATTTTCCCGAACCGTAACCCACTCGCCTTGCTGCAAAGGCTCTGCCGGGGTTAAACTAGGGGAAAGGCTAATTGACGCATCCGGTACTGAAAAGGATTCGATAAACTTTTCACTTGCTTTAATCTCGTATAAGGTGCGGATGCGTGCTTCTAATTCTGCTACCTTCTCCGTCAACCTAGCGTTAAGCTCGCATTTAACACAGGTGAAGTTGGTAGTAATGGCGGAGAAGGAATAACTAAACATGTTGCACACAGAGCAGGGGAGACAGCGAGGGGAAGGAGAGCTAAGGATTGGAGAAACAGAGCTGCGAGAAGCCATCGTACGTAACTAGTGGCTACTTACGTCTGTAGTTTTTGCGAGGGTGTCGAAATCGGCGAGTACTCCGGGTTTGGGTCCTGGCTGGGTCCTAACCGATCGGCGTCTTGCGTCTGGCGTTCGGGGAACGAGCAACAGGAAGTGCGGAGCACGAAACAGGTGAGGAGCAGCAGGTAGCAAGCGAGAGCGTCTGGAGCGAGGGTGGTGGCGATGGTGTATCAAATGGAAGATGGGGTGATCTTGAAGGAGGAGCCTGGGAGGAGTTGGAAGTTGGGGTCTGAGATAGGAGGAGTGAGAAAAGGCATAAAGGATGGATGTAGGCTGAGGGGAGGGCGGAGTGATTGGGGAGTGTTTGTGAATGTATACACACCGCATATACACCTGTTGCTCCGCGGACCAACCCGGTTTACTGTATGTGATTGATCACCATATGCAATAAACCAAACAACCATGATTACATCAGACTCTGTGAGGACTTATTATTTTCCGGAAGGCATCAAAATGTGGAGGAAGACCCTCGGTCCATTTGGCCCAGACCAGGGGGATATCCACCACACTAATAAGTATATTTTCTGCTAGTGGGGTTATGTAGTCGCCAGTTATCACTGAGACCAAAGTCATTTATGTATTGTTGTAATGTTTCTGTGGATTTCATTGGTCTGGAGAATTTTGTAGAATTTTGTAGTGTAGTGTTTGAACGGTCGAGGTTCAAGTTCCTGTTCCTGTATTGAAATCACCTCCAAGGATGATAGTTGTATCAGAGAAGTTCATAAGCTGAGAGAAAAAACTGTGGAAAAATGTGAGGTTGTCCTCATTGGGTGCAAATATGTTTGCTATTGTTAACTTGACATCTCCGATGGAACCATTTATTATTATGTAACGTCCTTCACGGTCTGCTTGTCAGGGCTCAGGCAGGGACTCAGACAGACAGAGGCAGAGGATGCACAGGTATTTATTTCAGTCCACCGGGGTAGTCCAAAAAACGGGGTCAAACAGGCGATGTCAAAAACCCAGGCAGGCAGAGCAAACGGTACAAAGTTGGATCCGAAAAGCGAGGTCGAGACACAGGCAGGGTAAACAAAACTGGCAGGCACGGTACAGAATCAGATCCAAAGTCGTGGTTGGGAAACAGGCAAGATCAAAAAACAGGCAGGCAGAATGATAACTCAGGAGATTGCTGTTTGCGACACAGAATAACTGGGACGGACTGGCAACAAGCTTGGAAACAGACGGGGTCTGAATGCACACGCTAACAAGCAAACCAGACACAGGTGAACAAGCGGGCAGATGAAACAGATGAGCAATCAAGCCACAGGCGGAGAAACAAGGGGCAGGGCAGGCAAACGAGAGCACAGAAAACAAAAGCACATGGCCGGGAAAACAAAAACAAACCGGTTATGAAGCTTCAGTATTGACACTGCTGTGACTGAATTGTTAGTGTAAGGTGTGTTTTTGTTGATTAATATTGGCACACCTCTTTTCTTAGAGGTATAAGATGCTGCAAATACTTGGTTAACCCATTGATTTTTTAATTTTTCATAGTCTGAATTAATGAGGTGTGTTTCTTGCAATAGACAGATGTCTCCTTTAAGGTTTTGAAGGGGAGTGAGTGTTTTGACTCTCTTTGCCAAGTTAACACCCCTGACATTCCAACTTATATACTTTGTTGAAGACATTGGATAGGTTTACTCTATATCATTGGTAGTAGAATCAATAAATACAAAAAAGAAATAGAGTGAATAATAAATATTACCATGTTTAGAACTAACATTTTGAAGTGTTGTTATTATTGTCATTGCCATCATACTCACAATCACTATCACCCATAACATCAAAGATAATTTTATAAGTATCATTATGCATCATTAATTGCAGAAATGTCAATGGAAACACCATACTACAGTGCACAGTGCATCCATGAGCTTTACTGTAGGAGTAAGAAATGATGAGAGGTGAAGCAGGCACTTGAGCATAAACTCCAAATATGTGTGATGTTAACATATAACAAAGAAAACGGACATTCAGTTTATATACAGACACAGAATCAGACTGAAAAACATTAGTTGTACATGTAATGTTCTTTTCCATTAGAAAAGCCACAGAGTAATCTTGAGATCACGGAATAGTTGGCTGTCAATGTTCAATTTATCCACAGTGATTGGGGCTCTTTTCCCTTCTGCTCGATGCACTTTTAGAATGGGATAAAGCCTCTTGCGGCATTCGTTTATTTTGCGAGGGAATTGATCGTTGAGGCCATAGCGAGTTCCTTTTTCCTGCCTTTCACCAGCTCCTTTTGTTGATAATGTTCAAACTTTGCAATGATGGGCCGAGGCCCTCTCTTTGCTGTGACTCCAAGGCGATGAGCCCGGTGAAAAGTTGTGAACAGTATTAGGGGGAAGCTTTAGTTCAGTTCACATGAAATCTTTAATTGTTTATCGGGTTTTTGGATTTATTTTCAGGGATCCCAGAGAAAATCAGATTATCACGCATGCTGCGCGTTTGTATGTCCAATATGGTCTTATTTTCAATTCAATTCAATTCAATTCATTTTTATTTGTATAGCGCTTTTTACAACACAAGTTGTCACAAAGCAGCTTTACATTGTTCTCAGGCCTGAGACCCCCTGAGAGCAAGCCTAAGGCAACAGTCGCAAGGAAAAACTCCCTATCAGGAAGAAACCTTGAGCAGAACCGGGCTCATGGGGGGGCCCATCTGCTTCTGGCCGGCACTGGGCAGATAGAACAATAGTAGTTAAATCAATAGTAGTTATCATTCTGCCTTGTTATTTTCTTTAACAATATTGTCCATTTCCTAAGTTAAGGTTTCAACAGTGTTTTTCAAGCACTCATTATCTCTTTTTAAGTCCTTGATTTCTTTGTGATTAAATTCAAGACCGCAGAGTCTTGCATCAATAGAATGAAGCACACTAACCTCTGGTATCAGGGGGTTTAAGTCCTCGGTGTCAGTGGAGGATTCCCAGTAGTGTTTCTTGGGTTTCCCATTCTTTGATGAGCCGTTTGTGCGCTGGTTGGGCTTCTGTTGGGCTGGTTGGGCATCTCACACAGATTGCTATGGTATCCGTCAATGAAGTTTTCAATTTCCTCCACGGTTGATGTTGAGTGAGGACCACCATCAATTTTTAAAGAAAAGAGAGGTTTGTATTCCTTGAAATGGAAAACTCACATAAATTGAAAAACGCACCTGTGTGAACGACTGGCTACACCGTCATGGCTGATCTCACTGTCTGCACGTGATTCTCAGAGTTTGCGCATTGCCTTCCTCCCTTTTGTAATGGAGGTATTGATTAGGGCATCAACCATTCTGTGGATGTAGATGGGTATGTGGTTAGAAGTTCACTAAGGGAGAGAGTCCAGATTACCAGAGAGAAGACAGGTGCAGATTTTATGGGGAGAGCACAGGGACCTTAGCACTAGTCACCAGGTCCAAATCCACTGCCATCAAGCAACAGGTGTCGGTCATGATCTGTTGTGTCAGATGCAATTTAAGGTGAAAGGTCAAGGATAGAGGATCTTCTCAGGTAGGCTTGCAGCTTTCACCTGCGATGGCACAGCAGGATTGGTTCCATGTTGATACATGAAAATGTAGAATAATGTAAGGGTTTGTAGAACAACTGATGAGTAAATACACATAACATAGTGATCTCATCAGATTTTATGCTGTTTCATTCATGTTAATGTGTCCTGATGTGTGGTTCTGTACCTCTCTAATAATACAATGGATGATGTTGTTGATTGCCTTACACCTTTAGGAGGTTGAACACAAAATATTTTAATTGGCAGTGCATATCATAGTCGGCAGGCCAACACCAGGAAATGTGCTTAAAAAACACTTTTGATGGCATTCTTTGTTAAAAGTTGGCAACCATGCTAGAAGTTATCAGTGGGCTCTGAGTTTCCAGAATCCACTGGTTGCCAAAATGCCAAAATCAAATTTATATTCTAAGGTCAAATTTGAAGGTCAAAAGGTCAAAAAAAAAAATATTCATGGTTCGTCTTTTTGGGGGGGCTCTACTTTCATGGGATTCTTTTTAAAAAGTTGGCAACCATGCTAGAAGTTATTGGTTGGGTCTGAGGTTCCAGAATCCAGTGGTTGCCAAAATCAAATTTAGAATTTAAGGTCAAATTTGAAGGTCAAAAGTTAAAAAACAATAGATAAATGTTATCGTTCCTCTCTTTGGGGGGCTCTGTTTTCATGCTAATCTTTTTAAAAAGTTGGCAACCATGCTAGATGTCATGAGGGTGCTCTGAGGTTCCAGAATCCACTGGTTGCCAAAATCAAATGTATAATTTAAGGTCAAATTTGAAGGTCAAAAGATACAAAACGATAAATAAATGTTATGGTTCGCCTCTTTGGGGGGCTCTATTTTCATGCTAATCTTTTTAAAAAGTTGGCAATCATGCTAGTTGTTATTATTGGGTTCTGAGGTTACATAATCCAGTGGTTGCCAACATCATATTTTGAGTTGGTGGAGATACTCTTGTCCTTCATCCGTGCCAATCGTGATGGGGACTGGTTACTTCATCTTGCTTCGTTTGAAGCAATGCTACCATGGCTGACCATCTACGACCATCTCAATTATGCACGGTGGGGTCCTGTCTACCTTGCTGACATGAAGGGGCTCCCAAAGACTGCACCAGACGTTTACAAAGAGTTCTTGGCCGGGAATTTTGTTGTGAAACGGCATAGTGGAAGATTCAACCAAGTTCCAGTAGACCAGGCTACAGAATGGGTGAATAAGGTCTGCAAATTATCCAACGGGATAATTGGAATCACCAAGAATGACACGGCGAGAGACAGTTTTTGCACAACCTGGTCTGAGAGGTCCCGGATTTCAGAGGACACGATGCAGCTATTCAGCCTATGCAATGAAGACAAAGAGGACAACTTCTCAACTAGGAAGGATGGCCTTCCATCTAAACGGAAACAGGACTGGGATGCTGTAGCAAAACTTGAAGCCCAGTTTCAGCGGTTTAAGGTGTTTGCAGAATATAAAACAGAAGCCACAGACACTACAAAGCTGAGGTCACTGACAACCAACGACATAGCCACAGATGAAGTAACCACAGATCTCCTGACTGCAGAAAGAAAAGAGATGGAACTCGTGAAACAGAATGTAAAGGAGAGATTAGTTGAGAAGACAGTTCCTTTCTTTGCTAGCCAGAAACATCAGAGGTCGAAGACATTTGCAACACTATATGAAGTTCCTGTTCAGGATAAGAAGCAGAAGGCCAGCAAGACAATCAAAGCAGACAGACAACTGATGCAGAGACTGTTCAATGCGGCACAAGCTGGGCGTGCAGTCAATCTCCCCAAAGTATTGGAGCATGAATTATCATTTGTGCCACTTAGTCTGGCAAACACTGAACAAAAAATGAACAGCACCCAAAAGTCTGCATTGCTCTCTCTGCTGACCAAGGATCTTGGTGTAGAGACAGTCAAGGGAACACCAGAGACCACAGGAAAAACATACATTATCATAGATGGCCATGCATTGATTCAGTCACTGGGAAACCCATCCAAATGCAAGACATTTGGTGACTATGCCAACTACTTTCAAAAGAATGTGATGATGGAGTTCAGTGGCAGAGTGTCCAGGATTGATGTGGTGTTTGACCAGTACAGACTCCTGTCTATCAAATCAGCTACAAGGAGCAAAAGAGCTGGTCAAAAGAGACTGATTCGTAAGGTGATCGATCGGGATGATCTTCAACTTCCCCAAGTCTGGAAGAACTTCATTGCACTTGATGAGAACAAGGAGGACCTTGCAATGTTCCTTAGTGCCAGACTCGCCAGACCAAGTGAGACAAACAAAGAGATTGTTGTTGGTGGAAGCACCCCCAGTGGATTTTCCACGACACGTGGAATTATTCATGGTTTACAGGCAAACCATGAGGAGGCTGACACACGCATCATCCTACATATGCTGGAAGCAATTAATGCTGGGTACGAGAACATCATTGTGAAGTGCCGTGATACTGATGTTCTCCTTCTGCTTCTTTACTTCACTAGGGACCAAGTCTGCAAGGTGTGGATGATGAGTGGGACTTCCAAGGAACATGAGTGCTACCCAGTACATCTTATCAATGACAGTCTACCTCAGGTAGTAGTGGATAATGTACTCGGCTTCCATGCCCTAACTGGTTGCGATACTGTCTCCTCATTTGCTGGACATGGGAAGAAGTCATGTTGGACGGTGTACTTGCAATACCCAGAACTGTTACATGGTGTTGGTCGGGATGGGCCTCAAGGTGACGTTGAGGAATTTTTGTGTCATCTGTACAAAGCACCATGCACATCTTCAGGTATTGACAGGGCTAGACATGACTTGTTTCAAAAAGGCAAAAAAGCTATGGAAATGTTACCACCAACAAGTGATGCATTGGCATTGCATCTCGCACGTGCAAATCATCAGGCAAAGGTATGGCTGCAGTCTGACAAGGTAGATGTTAGTGAAACCCCTGAGGAGACGGGAGGTTGGAAGGTTGTAGACCAACAGTTGGTAGTTGTGTGGCTTAGGAAACCTCCTGTTCCAAGTAGTTGCTTGGAACTGGTTACTTGTGGTTGTAGAACCAAATGCCGTACACATGCCTGCACTTGCCTTAAGAATGGACAGCCCTGTATACCTGCATGTGGTTGTGATGCTGATGGATGTCTTAACACTGCAGGGATGGAACATGAGACAGCCTACTTGTAACACAGCAACAACTAGAAAAGCACTCAGGGAGCGCAGATCTCCGCCAAGGCAATATGGCTCGCTGACCCACAAATTTGAGATGGTGTTACGGATCAACACCAAAATTTAATCAGCTGTTCATTGTCCCAATACCCACATTGTCTCTAAATTTCATCCAAATCTGTGCAGCACTTTTTGAGTTATCTTGCAAACAAACAGATAAACATAAAAACGTTTTGTATTATTCATACCATAAAGGAGTAATGGCCATATAAACTCTAAATATCCAAATCAAATTAATCAATATATTTGAAATTTCTATCCTTCATGCACTAATTATCCAATATTTATTTTTAAAAAGTTTATATTTTATGAAAGTACATCACAAAATAGAAAAAACTTGAAATTTGACCTCAATTGACCTTTTGACCTCAATATTTGACCTTGAAGGTCAAGTTCCATGTTGGCAACCGGGTTATTCTGAAACCTTAATCCATGCTGATAACTTCTGGCATGGTTGCCAACTTTTAACAAAAAATGCCATCAAAAGTTTTTTTAAGGGTCTTGGCCTGCCGACTATAATGCGTAAATCGCATTTAATGTGAAACACGATCTCACGGAAGTGATGTTGCAGTTTTATGACCTCTCACCCAACCAAAAAACAGCTACAGTAAGCAGGAAATGCCCCCTTCAGCGATGCTAGTAAAAAACGGGTGCATTCCTTTGCTCTCTCTCTTGCTGCGTATGTCCGAAGACGACGGACATACTCTCTTTCTGCGTGCGTCCGAAAAAGACGGACGTATCGCTCACTCTGTCCCGAAGGCCGCACCACGCAGACGGGACACGGAAAGCAGATGCTCCAAGCTAGCGACGAATTACTAGCGGAGATCAATAACGCAAGAGCTGAGTTTCAGCGCCAGCGATCAGAGCAGCGCGAACTTGTTACTAGCCAGAGACAAAGGTGCGACCGGATCCACCTCAACGCGTCTCCCGAAAGAAACCCTCATCCAGACTGAACCAGACCAGCCCTGGCTCCCCGACGACGGAAACGCCAGCGAAACTATCCACAGAACCGCAAGAATGGAACCTCATTTCATGAGCTACAGTAGGCTATAACCCTGGGCATAGGACTTTGCATAGCGAAACACCCGATTGTTAGCTACATTGATGAATGTTGTACATCCGTGTGTTTCAGATCATTATGATCATTATGTAACTAGCCGTGTTTCATTGTACCTAACTGATTGTCACACACTATTCACCGCACAGCGTTAGTTAAGATACCACACAGAGACGTAGGGTGTTTGCATGCGTATCGTTTTACTAACACCCGGTACCTCCTTTAATCCGCACAGAATAACCCCGCGGTTATCATTCGTCCGAACATATCCTGTACCAAACAGACGTTATGTTCGTTCACACATGCACATGGGCAACTCAAACTCGCCGCCACACGCATGTTCCTTTGTTCTCTTTGAACACGTGTGTTCAGCGTGCACGCGCAGCACAAGCGCCACTCAGAACAAAGGAACACACACACATACGCTCATACACTTGCACAAGACATTCACGCAAATGTACACATTAGTGTAAATACGTACACGTGCTCCATTTACTGTACATACATGTGCCTTCCGACTCTGATTTTGTATTTCAATAAATGCCTTATTTTTCCAAGGTTGTGTGTTGTTATATTACAGGTGGAATGAATATCGCCAACCTCTGCCGATCAGAATTCTAAAGACCTTCACCTCTTAGTTGAATCAACAGTGTTGTTTTTTTAGTTAGCTAAATAGATAATATTGTGATTTGATTAAGATTAGATTATTGATGTGGTAATTTCGATTATGATTATTAATAGTTTAGTATATTTTATGAGACTGATATACGAAACGAATTTGAGACTGATATTTTATTTTAACCACTATGGTAGACACCATATTCTGTATGGCGCCTCCATGTGTTTATTTTAATTATCACCAACATAATTGGTACCTCATGTAAGGATATTCCTTACACGTAAGTGGTACCCCTCTCTAATTGTAGGCATTGTCCCTACATAATTGGCATTGCCCCTGTGAGGAAGACTAACTTCCCCCTACAAATGTATAAAAGTAACCTCAAACCTGCACTGTTGCACTGTTAAATCTCTCACTGTTAAATGATACAAATATGCTCAAAATAAAGATAACTTGAGGATATTTTTGGAAAGACCAGTTTCTTGACTTTCGCCAAGCAAGTAAATGCCAGACATGACAGATGACACCAACAAGAAGGCTCTTGAAGCATTGTACATGGTGACTTACAGAGTGGGCATACCCCACACCATAGGATGAGCTACTGCAGACATGACAGATGATGATGATGGAAAAGGCCAAGAGAGCAGCACAGATGGCAAATTTTATCAAACATCACCGTCTGATGCCTTATAATGACTCGGTGAGTTAGTGGATTCAAATCAGCAATTTTTGCTTTACAACTGGATGACCGCGACTATTTTAAACATGGATGATAACATCAACAGTGATTTACAAACTTGCCTTGCAAGAGTTCTTGTCAGCCAGCCAGCTTGATCTGGCAGATTGTGCCAGACATTAAAGAGCATCTCACACAGCAAAACCTGTATCTTCAGTCCTTTCTTGTGCTGTCCTGATGCCCTTGCTTATTATCTCCCAATATCTGAGAAATTAATTGAGATCGCTGCAAATGTTTTAAAATGGAATACCAACACAAACCACTGGCAGACTTCTGGATAAATGTATATACAAATTATCTAGGGCTTTCAGACAGTGCTGCCAGGTGCTTTTGCCATTTGTAACCACATACCTCTGTAAATGAGATTTTCTGCTCTAAATGCACTGAAATCAAAGCACAGACTTAGACTGTCAGTTAAGAGCATCTTAAAGCTGAAAATGTCACCCATCCCACCTAACATCGAAACACCCCACTGCAACAAGCAAGGCCACTCATCACCATGGAAATTGATCATTATCATCTGTAAAAGCTATCTGAGCTCTTTAAATACTGTTTGCAAATACTGACAATTAGCCCACATGTAATATAAATATATATATTTTTTATTTCCACCTCAATTGCATTGTATAAGGTGAGACCCAACAAATTTCCTGGAGGAGGTAAACAGAGAACATGTTGCAGTGAAAAGGGATACTCAGTTTAGAAATGCTTGAGAACCACCAACCATGATATCTCATTGCACTGAATTGAAATGCTAGCAATCTACAAAAAAAGCAGATATTTTTTTAAGTAATTGTATCAGCTTACGTACTCTTTCTATCTAAATTTACCTCACCCTTTCAGATTGACAGCTAGCCTAGAAGTTTTGAGTTACAAAAGTAGAAAATATGACACAGGGATTTATTGTTTAATGGTCTAATTGGTCTTTGTCCCTGAGTTGGGAAGCTGAGCAGCTGTGTGTCTGTCCTCCCGGGAAGTTCTCCCTGCAGCTCACAGCTATCTGCTGAGAAGAACTTGCGCAAAGCTAGATTGCAAGAAAATTCTAAATTACTGGGTCAATTCTTGAAAAAATGCTTTGCACATAACAATAAAACCTTTCTAGACCCATAATTCAGTTATTGGAGTTTTGAAAATGTTTGTTATGAATAACCTCTTCAGGTGATTGCTGGCTGCTGGCTGCCATTGCCTCCTTGACACTGAATGAGAAGTTGCTTTACAGAGTCATCCCTGCAGACCAGAGCTTCACAGAGAACTATGCAGGCATTTTCCACTTCCAGGTGAGAAACACATCCCCATATGTAGTGTGCCCTTGGGCTTCTTAGTAAAACACACTGTCAACTTCCTTGAGGATGTAATGGTCTAATAATAGGACTATGCCTCTTACTTTCCATTTAACCACCATCTCTCCTCTCTTTCCTCCTAATCATACTTTTGCTGTGTCCCACAGTTCTGGCGCTATGGCAACTGGGTAGATGTTGTAATAGATGACCGAATCCCCACATTCAATAACCAATTGGTTTTTACCAAGTCAGCCAAGCGGAATGAATTCTGGAGTGCTCTCCTGGAGAAGGCCTATGCTAAGTAAGAGTGCTCCTTCCTCTCCTTGTTTCATTTTGCTGTCTATACATTTTTGTGTTACAAACTTGTACATTGTTTTAAATACTGAAAATCGTTTTAGTTTAATGGTCTGAAACAACACTATGGTTTGTGAAAGCATCAAAGGTTTCTGTCAGAAGGGAGATAAATGCTTGACATGGTTTAATACAAAAACAGACAAATACAGTTCTGGTCAACATTATTGCCCCCCCTGTATTTTGAGTACATAATGTACAATATCTCCTAAAAAAGTGTGTAGTGAAACAGCTTTGGTTGATATACACTCACATGTTTCATAGAGTTCATAGAGTTGCCATGGCAATGTGATATTATTACGTCGCACATAGCTATAAGCATTCAAAAGCAGTTTCATGTGAAATATAAATCCCAACTTATAAACAGCTATCAGCTAAAATACTTT
Source organism: Megalops cyprinoides (assembly GCF_013368585.1). Lineage (NCBI taxonomy): Eukaryota > Metazoa > Chordata > Actinopteri > Elopiformes > Megalopidae > Megalops > Megalops cyprinoides. The sequence continues at coordinate 31,143,146 of NC_050599.1, read as the reverse complement.
TTTGCTAATTGCAGCACCCCCTAGAGGCCAAATGCCACCAAATTCCTTGTACATCCCCCCAGTGGGTTCATGAGTCCATGTACTAAGTTTGGTTTTGACATGTGAAAGCGTTGCAGAGATATGAGCTCACTTCCTGTTTGGCGGCTTCGCCGCGGATTTCGATTGGCTTTGTTGGGCAAACACTTTTGAAAATTAAAAATCCATTTGATAACTTTTGTGAGCATTAGTCTGAAGATCACGTATGCCAAATTTGGTGAAGATTGGACAAAATTTGTGACCTGTGAAACTTTTTTCATGTTTTCAAAAAATCCAATATGGCGGAAAATGCAACATGGCGGAAATTGACGTCATATGGCGTGTTGAACTCGGCATGACCCAAGGATTCCAACAGTACCTCATTTTTGAATATTGGACAAACGGTTCAAAAGTTACATGTGTAAATGCAGGTCCAACTTTGACCTGTTGGTGGCGCTAGAGCGCTCGTGGTGCAGATATGAAACTTGGTCAAAAGAATCAAGGGAGGGTCCCGAATCAGTGTGCCAAATTTCACAACTTTTTACCAGACGGTTCTATGGGCTGCCATAGACTTCAATGACGGAAGAAAGAGGTGTAGTAATGATAATAAATATAGCTGCAAGCAGTAATGAGGGGGCCAAGCAGCAAAGCAGACCAAAGTTGCCATGGCAATGTGATGTTATTACATCATGCATAACTATAAGCATTCACAAGCAGTTTCATGTGAAATATAAATCCCAGCTTATGAACAGTTATCAGCTAAAATACTTTTTTGTTAATAACAGCGCCCCCTAGAAGCAAAATACCACCATTTCATGTGCATCCCCCCAATGGGGTCTCAAGTCCATGTACCAAGTTTTGATTGGCTGTGTTGGGTGAACACTTTCGAAAAGTGAAAAAAATCCATTCAATAACTTTCGTGAGGATTGGTCTGAAGATCATGTGTGCCAAATTTGACCTGTGAAACTTTTTTCGTGTTTTTGAAAAAATCCAATATGGCGGCCAGATTGAATAGGTTGACATCACAAGTTCACGTTTCAGCCTTGGAAACTCCCCCAGTACTATCAGGCACAGCTAGTATGTTTTAAATCCCAGTAATTCGCTTCGCTGCTTAGCCCCCAAAAAGAAAAGGTAGAAACACAATGGGTGCCTCTCAGCTTTGCTGCTTGGCCTCCAAATATAGCTGCAAGCAGCAATGAAGGGGCCAAGCACCTCAGGGCCACCAGGTAGACAACTAATGAGAGCAACCCCTGACCAAGACACCAATCCATCACAGGCTGAACAGACACATTGACACCCACTCTTACACTCACACCTATGGGCCTAATAGCATCTCCAATTGACATTACCTGAATGTGTTTGGACTGTGGCAGAAAAACCAGAATACCCAGAGGAAAGCCACATGAACACAGGGACAAGGTACAAACTGAATGCAGATGCACCCCGAACTTGAAACCTCCATATTGTTAGGCAGTACTGCTACCCATTTGCACCACCGCACTGCCCCCCACTACATATATGTCAAGCTTAAACATAAGCAGTGCCATGAAATGCAGTGTGCCTTCTTGGGACATTGCAATGAGAAGTGCCAACGCTGTTGGAGGAGTGCTATTTTTGGGTATTTGAAAAAATCTAAAATCATGGGAAAAATGGCAGAGAACATACCATATTAGCTGAATATAATAAAATGTCCCTGATTAGAAAAGGACCCCTCATTTTTTAAAACCTTTTTTTGGCAAAAGACTTTCTGAAGATCAAATCTTATTTATTTAAAGAAATCATTTCATTTGATACCACCAGGCTTCTAAATAGCTTCATACCCCAGGCTATGAAGATCATGAACACTCTTGCCCCCCCCAACCCCCTCACTGAACCATTAATCCCCCCATAGGACCAGACAGACACTATTCTCCACTACTGCAATCCATTTCGTGCTGTACCTGGCACTTTTTGTACAGACAAAAAAAACATTTATTGACAGTGCATGCTGCTATTCCCCTCCAACTATACCATAAAGACATGCCGCCATAGAGTCATGCTGCTATTCCCCTCCAAATGTTTACAAAACTGAGTGTATTGTTTATGGATATATGTTGTTTTAATTCTCTTTGTAATTTATATACACTATTGATATAGGAGAAACTGCATTTCATTCTTGATTGTACGCAAGTGCATGATAAAATGACAATAAAGGAAATCTCAATCTGAAATCAATTTAATAAAATACACTGAAAAAAACAAGGTACTCTGATATTTTTTCTACATCTGTTAGATGAAATTACTACATTTAAATAAAAATAAAAATAAACTAGTCTGCTGGGATTTCTAATACCACTCAACGAGCTCAGATAAATGGCACCATCTGCTGTTCTTAATGTATAATGACATTAAAAAGTCTGGTCCTCCCATGTAAGACAATTCCACTTTTCAGATGTAATTTCTGAAGTAAAAAAAAACCTGCTGTCTAACATTCAGGCCAATATGGAAAGTCCAAGTGTTTCTTCAACAGTATTAATTGTGTATTAGTGTAATGTATTAGTTGTGGCTATAGGTCAAAAGGTGCAGGTGATGTGCCTATTTTAAGTGCTACAAACTGATTGTATCTTAGCAGTCATGCCATTTGGATGCTGAACTATGTGTTCATTTTCCAGTTAGGACCTGATATGTAATGATGTAATGACCTACAAAAAATTGGTCGCAATATCTGCTTTTCTTTGTGTGGTCTTTGCCTTGTGATGTCCATTAGAACAAAATGTCATTAAAAACTAAGTACATGGACTCATGGGTGTTTAAACCTGTTTTTCAGTATAAGCACCCCAAAGTGGCCAAATTTCACTAAACTTGCTGTGTGGCACCCAGGCCTAACTGTAAGCATGTGTATCAACTTTTATGCCAATGAACCAAAACATTGCAGAGATATGGCCACTCTTCCTTTATGGTGACTTCACGGGTGAATTTGTGGGTACACTGCGGCCACATTGTTCAACCTGGCAACTATCCTTTAACAACTCTTAAAGACAATGGTCCAAAGAGGTAATACACAAAACCTATTGTGCCATAACTCTAGGAGGAAGTGGTTAAATGTGTTTTTGACAAAATCAAAGATGGATGGATGGAACACAAAATGGCTGATGTGGAGGTTTCATAAGTTCCCAGATAGTTCCCATTAACTTTGATGAAGCACAAGAAATTTAGTTGAGATATCTGCTTTTCTGCCAGAGTAATGGGTATTTTAATGATTTTTAATGGTATAGCGCCCCCAAGTGACCACATTTCATGAAACTTGCTGCATACCCAGTGTTGCTAATACCAACATGTACAACAAGTATACCAAGTTTGGCATCACTCCAACAAAGCACTGCTGAGATATGACTCACTTCCTGTTGTGGTGTCTTCGGCATGGAAATTCAGCGACAGTGGCCACATTGTTGGCCCTAGCAAAATTCTTTGAATAACTTTTGGTCACACCCATCGGTAGATGTACGTACCAAATTTTTTGGTGATAGGATCAATGGCCTAGGACTAGTTCGCAAAAGTAGGTTTTTCTAAAAATTCAAAATGGCAGAAAATCCAATATGGCAGACTTTACCGCCAATGGGTGCTTTCGAATCGTCATGACCCAAGGATTCAGGGGAAAAAAGATAACAACTCTAGGACAAACGGTTCAAAAGTTATAAGCAAAAATGTACCTTGAAGTTTGGCCTGTTGGTGGCGCTACAGAGATAGATGGGTTGACCCCAAATTTGAGGCCTGGATACTTTGGACTGTCCTCTATCAATGTGCCAAATTTCATAAAAATCCACCAAGGGGTTCTATGGGCTGCCATAGACTCCCAGAGGAGAAAGTATAATAATAGTGAAAAATTCTAACAATTACAATAGGTGCCTAGCACCTTCGGTGCTTGGCCCCTAATAATAAGAAAAGGTAGAAACACAATGGGTGCCTCGCAGCTTCGCTGCTTGGCCCCCAATTTAAAAAGAAATGGTTGGAAAAAGTGTAAAAACAGAAACATTGCCATGGACACAATTATTGGCACCCTTTCAAAGAATTCAAATAAGATTGAAAAGAAGTAGACTTTCACTGCAGTGAAATTAGACTTACCTGCGATAAATTGTCAGTGCTCACATGACTTGAATTAACCAATGAATGATGGCTTTAATGCTTAATATTGCCATCTTCATTCCCTGTTCCTTTTTCACAATGGTGAAGACAAGAAATCTGTCTGAGAGCACCAGAAATGCTATTATCACCAAACACAAGAATTCTAAAGGGTATAACGCTATCTCCAAAGACCTTGGCATCCCTGTTTCAACAGTTCACAATCTTGTTACGAAGTTTTCTGCTCATGGAATTGTGAAGAACCACCCAGGACAAGGTGGAAAGAGGAAAATTGATCAGAGAAGTCTTTGGAAGTTGGTGCTAACTGTGAAAAAACACCACGTACAACATCCACAGAGCTTAAGGCTGACCTGGAGCAATCTGGAGTGATGGTTTCAACCCGTACCGTATGCTGCACACTAAACCGAGAAGAGCTTTATGGGCGAAGGCCAAGGAGGACCCCACTGCTGAAAAAACATAAAAAGGCAAGACTGATCTTTTCCAAGACCTATCTAGACAGCCTACCTAACCACAATCCTTCTGGGAAAATGTTGTATGGACAAATGAAACCGAAGTAGAGCTTCTGGCAATGCAGACCAGCAATTTGTTTATAAGTGACAAAATGAAGCTTACAAGGAAAAGAACACCCTACCTACAGTTAAGTATGTTGGAAGATCCGTACTGGAGGCCTTGAACGTGTTAAAACAACCATCGAATCAGAGGATTACCAAGGCATTTTAGAGCGAAATGTGCAACCCAGTGTCAGAAAACTAGGTATGGCTCGAAGATCATGGGTCCTCCAGCAGTACAATGACCCAAAGCACAAATCCAAAAGCACAAAAGAATGGCTGAGGAAAAAAATGGACTGTTTGGCCAGCAATGAGTACTGATCTCAATCTGATTGAAAATCCTTGGAATGAGTTGAAATCTGCTATTGGAAGAAGGAAACTGGGGCGGCAGTGTAGCTTAGTGTTTAAGGAGCTGGACCTGTAACAGGAAGGTTGCCAGTTCAATTTCCCACTGGGGCACTGCTGCTGTACCCTTGGGCCCTTGTGTAACCCACAATTGCCTAAGTAAATATCCAGCTGTATAAATGGATAACATTGTAAAAAACTGTAATTAATGTAAATCGCTGTGGATGAGAGTGTGTGCTAAATGCCATAATGTAATGTAATGGAATCCTGCAAACATTCAAGAGCTTCAACAAATTGCAATTGAAGAGTGGCAGAAACTACCAGCAGGCAGGTGCAAGAAGCTTATAGATGGCTACAAGAAACGACTAGAGGCTGTCATTGCTGCCAAGGGTTGTGCAATCAAATATTAGGGAAGGATGCCTTTAATGTTGTCCATGTCACATTTTATGTTTATTCTGTGAAATAACAACATGTAAGTTGAAAAGGCATCTTTTTTGTTGAATGACTTTGAACATTCTACTAAAGTAATCGGATGATACAAAGTTTTTTCAATTATTTCAATTATTTCTCAAGATATTGTACGTTATGTAAGTAAAATACAGGGGTGCCAATAATGTTGACCAGAACTGTAGAATGAAGTGAAATCAATTAATTTTATAAGTCAATTAATCTTAAAAATCTTAAAAATTGTATTTGTAAACCTCGAGAATCTTACCAACCAACAAAATTAACTAAATAGAAGTGTGTCTACCCCTAAAATGCTGCATTTACAATTGACTTCAAATTATATGAATAACACAATCTGTACTTTTATAGTGAACTATACAAGTTTCCCCATAATCACAACCAATCAGAAATTAACTCCTTCTCAAGCAGCACTGAGACTAAAGATCAATCTAATAATCTTGACAAAACTGTTATGGCTGAAGAACTTGAAAAAGCTTTTCTAGCCATGCCAAATAATAAATTACAGGGGCCAGATGGCTACCTTACAGAGTACTTCAAATATTTCCGGCCAACAATATCTCCTTCTCCATCTCTAACCCTACACTTCCATTGCAGCAAATTTCGCTTCGCTCTCATTCAGGTTGTATGGGGGTGAAGTCAGAGTGAATTTCATCCCCATACAACCTGAATGAGAGCGAAGCAAAATTTGCTGCAATGGAAGTGCTAGCTCGCACTAGTGCTAGTGACATGCCATATATAGTTTTGTTCAGAATTAATCTGGCTAGCACAAAATGTCACCAGCCCTGACAATAATGAGGGATTTGATATGTCCTTTTATATGAAGTAAAATAATTTTATGTTTGTTGAATATAATTTTTTAATGACCCCTTTCTTCCTTTACATATAATCAACTTTGTAGTTATCTCTACAAAGACTTTTAAAAGTATAGGTTGTCTGGAGTGTATATATATATATATATATATATATATATATATATATATATATATACATTGCAGAGGGATATTCTAATGCTTTGTAACATGAAAAAGTATCAGCTGAGTGTTGGATGATGCTATGCTGACAAAGATTAATTTTTAACACACTGTAAACAATAAATATTTATATAAATATTACTGGTGTAAAATGTGAAACAACTATAGATGAAGCAACAATAAATGAATATATACCTAAATAATGATATAAAATCAATACAAAACAATAAGTACCACTTTACAATAAGATTACCCTTATAAAGGGTTTATTAATAGTTATTAATTAGCTTGTAAACACACTAATTAATCATTAATAAATGGTTATAACAGTTTTCACACATAGATGTGGGCTCATTATTTGGCAAGAACAAGCTGGTTGCCTAGCTTATTTTATCTTGTCCCTTCAGCAGTCAGCATGTACAACTGTCAGCTTCATCTATGTTAACAATTTATTACCACTTAACCACCAATAGGATGCCTTATTAGTCAGGAAGGCTAATTTGGCGTACATTAAGATATGAAATTACCAGATTCACAGACTAAGAACTTAGCAATGTTGTTAACTGCTATTTGCTAACTGATATTTTCAACCTGCTGTCAGCAGCCTTCCTCATGACTGTCACAGGTGTTGATATGACATATGCTGCCAGGTGGTTATGTACACAGGATATTAAGGTGGTAGTATTGTGATGCTTGGGGTTGGTTGGCGTCTTCTTTAGGACAGCATTCCAGGTGTGGCACAGTTGGTAATCTTCCGTTACGTGGTTTACTGCCTGCTGGGCCCACTTTCAGATATCTGTGGCCTGCCTAAACCATCCATATATTAATGAGTTACTAACATTTATAAATGCCAAGAGGGTGGTTATTGTAAAGTGTAAAACACATCAGCATGTATTTATGAGTTACCAACATTTATAACTGCTGAGGGGTGCCTTATTGTAAAGTGTGAAACACACAACCATATATTAATGAGCAGGGTTGGGGAGTAACGGAGTACATGTAATGGCGTTACGTATTTAAAATACAAAATATGAGTAACTGTATTCCGTTACAGTTACCATTTAAATTGATGGTAATCAAATTAGTTACTTTTTAAAAATATTTAGATTACTGAAGGGATTACATTGGATTTCATTTAATTTCATTTATTTTTTATCATTTAATATTTATTCAGTTGGAAAATCTATCCAATGATAGGCAACTCCAGGGTGTATCTCCCATATCCCCTCACGGAAAAAAAAAGAAGACAAAAGCGCGCAGCCTGCCTGACTCACAAGACAGTAGAATGGAGAGTAAGACAGAAAGCAACCAGCGCAACACGTTTATGTCATGGAAATACCAGGAGCATTTCAGTTTCAAATTTCAAATAAGGTCACAACATAACAGTACAATGCAAGCTGTGTTCGCCAGCAACCAAACTGTTATCCGCTTCAAAAGAGTTGACCTCTAACCTGAAGAGGCATCTTGAAGTAAGTTCTCGTTTTCATTGTTTAAGCTAATATTGCTCACTAGCTAGCTGCACTGGATTAGCTATTCAGCTACCTAGTAGGCTAGTAGGTATAGTATTAAAGCTAACTAGCTAACGAGTAGATACAGTAACAAGTGAAATTTCACATGTTCAAAACTGTGATTATTCCAACAATTTTACACTACACATATAATACATTAAATTGTCAAGCTACTTTCTCACTCACAATGTATTTAGGGTGGCTTGTGCCTTTTCTAACTCATGTTTTCGTGTAATGTACAGTTTTTGAATTAACATTTACAATTCTGAAGAAACTGTGATGAAATGCCCATAGACTTAACATGGGGGTGCCAAAATGTTAGCCACAACAATGCTAAGTGAACATTCTAAAAATAACTGTATAGAACCTTAGTTGGATGAACATTCTTTAAAAAACCGTTAAAAATTAAAAACACAATAGGTGTGTTTACATGGAGCCTAACATTCCGTTAATAATCGGATTGAAGCTCAATCAGAATGAAAATACCGTGTAAACACCTTGATCGTAATGAAATACCCCAATCCAATTGAGAATTCAATTTCTTTCTGTGCATGTTCATTACGTGAAATAATGATGTACTGACGTTTTACTATGCATGAGAGTTTGAAAAAAAAACATGGCATCCAGTGCCGAAAATTGGTTGACGGCGGCGACCACGCTGTTAAACATTGTCAAAGAATTAAGAATAGTCAACAAATCCCGCAACAACAAGCTGTGTAGAGCAAATTTGGGAGAAGTTTAATGAAGCTGGGGTAAACGGGTCTATTGACCAAATTAAGAACTGCTGGAAGGGGCTGAAGAGTGGGCATTATAAGGCAAAATCTGACCAAAACAAAAGCCCCACTGTTTTTAATTAATGAGTAACTAACATTTATAACTGCTGAAAGGTGCTTTATTGTAAAGTGTAACATGCATGACCATTTATTAATGACTTACTAACATTTATACTTACAAATACAAATTTGTCACATGAAATGCTAAGTAAGATGCAACAGAAGCAAGGTTAACATATTTATTCACACATGTTGAAAAATCAACACTTTTGGGAGGACAGTTGTCCACGAAGAAAATCTCTTTCTGTATCCAATTCTTCAATTCTCTTCTTATGCCACTCCAACTTCTCTTTCAGAAAGTTCAGTTTTTGTTTCTCCTTAAGAAGCACTGTTGCAGTAGGAGCTAGGTCAGAGCCTAAAAAAAGTAGACATTTACTAGAAGTAGTATAATGGCATCTTATGAATCAAGTCAGAATCAATTCTCAATTCAATACACAGCTACATTAAAATTCTAAATTGCTATTTTGAGTAACTCTTGCCATGTGTCTGGTAAATAAATCTCAAAGACAAGAAAAAAAATCATGTAATGTAAGTAAAATGTAAACAGTAACAATGATTAGCTAGGCTTAGCAATGGTAAATGCAATACATGCATAAGAGCTATTAAAAATAGCTGTTAGTTAGCTACATTAGCAATAAATGATAATAAGAGCTAACCAGTTAGCCAGCTACCAAGCTAATAGCTGCTAATCATTAACTGGACATGCCAATTATACAGCTTAAAAAATAAATTCACAGTCAAACCCATTCTCATCTTATTTAGCCATCACTGAAAGCCAGCAACTCCAGTAATTCTGTGGACTACAACAGGAACAACAATCTTGTCTCTCTCACTGTCCTCCCCCTCTCAATCCGATACATTTTCAATTTCAATTTCAAAGAGCTTTATTTGCACGATAAATTACACATTTGTGCTGCCAAAGCATAACTAAACAATACATTTTAAAGAAGCATTAAAATATTAAAGAACAGACAACATAGTGTTACTCTCACTGTTCCACTGATCTGCTCGTTCAAAAGTGCTCACGTTGGGGTGTTGGTTGAGTGGTTGGTTGAGTGCCCAGATAGTTTTCCCAAACTATCGTATGGAAATGTCAGTGCCTAAATGTGTTAATTGGTGATGGGATTGATAGCAAAGGAGATGCATAATGAATATATCTAATAAAATTAAAAGTGCGAAGGGTGAGTACTTGCTTATTGACCTCAGCGGTATGCAATTTCACCTCTGTGGCCACCGAAAAAATGCTGTGCAGGAACAATCCTAGTACACTGTAAAGAATATACCGTTGTTTTTATGGTAAAAAAAACTGGCAGCTGTGGTTGCCAGAATTTCACCGTAATAAATATGGTTGAACCTTTTCTACTATTACAGTAAAGTTGATTTTACGGTCAAGTTCGGTGTTTGACTCCATATTTCACTGTATAAATAGAAGTTTTAACCATAGAAAGAAACACTGTTTTGCCGTATAATTAACATGGAAGTGCTGTATGAACACCATATAAATGAAGTAAATACAGTACCATGGTATTTTGCTGTACTATTAACAGTGTTTAAAGTGGACATGAAACACTAGATGTTGTTAACATAATTTACAAGATGGATTCCCACTCTAAAAATCCTTATAGGTTTAACACTGTCAGTGAAACTGGATTAAAAGTAATAAGTAATCTAAGTTACATTTCTGAAACAAGTGTAGCGCCATCTTTTTTTAGCGTAGAATGCAACGTCATGAGGTTGGTTGTCTTGGACGTTCTATATTAGTTCATAATAGCTAACTAGTGACAGCACTGACAATCACTGACTCAATGGAAAATAAGAAAAGCCAAACTAAAAAAGCATACAAGGGGAGGTCACTTTTGTATTGCCCCTGGATGCAGCAATGAATTTTATAGAGTCAAAACCAAAGAAAGATTGTCCACTTTCATACTTTGCCTCTTAAGCGGCAAGCGGTTCGAAAGAATCCCCCAGTTAGCCGTGATGCTAGGGTTTGTAGCGAACACTTTCTAAAGGAGGACGATGTGGACGAGAGTCACGCATACTGGTGGTTCACCGGACCAACAAACTGAAGTCCGAGGCCGCTCCCCGTGTTTGACTTTTCCTCTTATAAGATTGGGTGTACAGACCGTCCGACCCAGTCTAATAGCAAAGAAGTAGCATAAGTTAGTACCACACATAAATCTGTTATAATTTAACATGTAATCTTTTTATATCTAAAATTTTCTCAAAATAAATTCCAACACATTTAATTCTGTACAAAACTTGTCAAAATTAGGCTGTTTCATGTCCAATTTAAAACAAAATGCTGCTTTATTCCATATAATTTTTACTGTACAATTAACAGTGTAAAATGAAATACTACTTTTCCCCGTAAAATGCCATTAGGGGCTCAATGTTGATTGGGTTAATTAGACTTAGTATACACAAACACTCAATGCTATTTAACAGTTCAATTGTGTCAACTGTCAATTGTGTCATATACAGTATATTACTATAAACACACCTCTTAACCCTTGTGTTAGGTTCACTTTTTGGACCCTTTGGCACTGTTCGGGTCAAATTGACCCAGGACATTATTGGGGTTTTAAAAGCACTACAGAAATAAAAATACATAAAAATCCTTAATATATATTGTCTTTATCTCAACCACAGACACTATAGATAACATTTGTGATTAATGTATGCAATTACTAGATCACATTTAACAATGAAAGTATAATTCGTTTTTGTGTTAGTTATAATTTGTCTAACAAAATACACTATAATAAAGACTTTGGTGACATAAATCTAGAAAAAATGAAATGGAACAAAGTTTCTATTAATGTTTATTATTTTGAACTGATATACAGGTATCAAATATAAGTGTTGAACAACAATAGAAGCATGAGAAACAAAAGATTATTGGCAGTCACTGGCTATGAAATACAGCTCTCAAAAATGCATCTGCAAATGCGGATGATTTACAACAAATGTAAAACACTAACAAAATGTACAAAGTTTTACTGACTGTCAATGAGAATCAGTACCTCTCAAAAATATATTATAATAAAGACTTTGGTAGCATAAATCCAGATAGAAATTGAAATGGAACAATGCAGTCACTGACTATACAGCTCTCAACAATGCATCTGTAAATGCGGATGATTTAGAACAAATGTGGATGATTTACAACAAATGCTAAACAGTACCAAAATATAAAAAGTTTTACTCACTGTCACTGAGAAGCAGTACCTCTGAAAAATACATCTCTCAAATAATTCTGAGATAACACTGGATTGTGTGTGTGGATGGGCCTGCCTATTGTGGTGGATATCCCCCTGCTCTGGGCCAAATGGACCGAGGGTCTTCCTCCACATTTTGATGCCTTCCAGAAAATAATAAGTCCTCACAGAGTCTGATGTAATCATGGTTGTTTGGTTTATTGCATATGGTGATCAATCACATACAGTAAACCGGGTTGGTCCGCGGAGCAACAGGTGTATATGCGGTGTGTATACATTCACAAACATTCCCCAATCACTTCCCCCTTCCCCTCAGCCTACATCCATCCTTTATGCCTTTTCTCACTCCTCCTATCCCAGACCACAACTTCCAACTCCTCCCAGGCTCCTCCTTCAAGATCATCCCATTTTCCATTTTAATACACCATTATTTAATTTTTAAGCTGTTACATTTACCCCGCCTGGAAAGTCCCATAAACTCCATAGTCATTAATTGTATATTATTTTTAAACATAACACTTCTGAAATTTCCCATTATTTCCACTCCACACCTATATGATTTTTAAACATAATTAAATAATACACAGCATATATGCCTGGAATATTACCATTATTTCCAGGCCCACATTTAAATAATAAAAAAGGTTAAGTAACTCAGTTAGCCAGACCACGGTGCTGCAGACTGTAAGAAGGCACACAGATATCTATGTGCCATAAGCTACAAGGTTAAGCCTTAAAACAAAGGGTTAATGTAAGAACTAGGCCCCGTCTGGACACGGCCCAGGAGATGGGCCAGAAGAACTAAACCCCGCAAAGGGGGGCCGTTGGCTCAGCACTACTATGATGGGCAACTATGACAAACAGCAGTAAATCCACATACAGTTGGCAAGCATTTGCCAGTAGATGTCAGCTAGGCCAAAGCAGGCAATCAGCTCTTATTTTCTAGCTGTATGACTCCTAAAAGAAAATATAAAACTAATATGGGATGCATATGTTAAAAGGAGGCAAAAACATGCTGACACGCTGTAGGGGCATGTCAGGGGGAGAAGATACAATAAGCGAAGGTGGCATGACTATGAGTCAGAGGAAAAAGATACAATAAGCGTAGACCGTAAACCAATAGGAGAAGTGAAGGGAGAGAAGATACAATAAGCGTAGACCATGAACCAACAGAAGTTGGCATGACTATAGAACAGCAACATAGTGCACGAAGGTTCTGGGGTGACTTCCAGGGAGGGCCAATGCTGAAGCCAGTGTTCCTTCTCCAAGGTCACCCACTGTCCTGTAATAACCCCAAGATTACCCCCCTAGCGGTGTCTTACAATGGCCTACATGCAATGTTTATGACCTAGGGTAACCCCCAGCATTATTTAGGCATAGAATCACATCATATTACTATTCAGTAGTAGTGCTTAATGCAAACAATATTTTCCACCATACGAAGTATAATAGAATACATATTATTTAAGGCTAACATATTAGATTGTCTGGTTTCCTTATACACTTCCAGACCTCCACATGTACAGTAAAGATAAAATAAATATCTAATGTAATATATCAATAACTTCAGTTAATATGTCAATAACTGTGGTTAAAATCAAAAGCTAACATCTGTTGGCAATGCTTATGATGTTTGCTGGCAATAACTTATTTCCACCATGTAACAAGCTTAATCGTACCACGTCAAGCTCCGCTTTACTCTGGGGCGGGGTGAAAGTGGCAATACTCATAATTTACATATGGGGTATACACTTTATCAAATCATTTATCATTTTCCACCACACTATCTACACACCACATGATGCACAGAATTTCAGAGTATGTAAACTGCAGATGTACTTGTGTGTGTAGATGTGTTATGTGTGTGTGTGTGTGTTTGTCTGTGTTTGTGTGTGTCTGTGTGTGTATTTGTCTGTATGCGGGTCAAATTGACCCAAATATCATATGAGGGACATAAATGTGTGGGGGTATTGTAGCATGTGCACTCTATGATCTTTTTTCTTTTACAAATTCTTCACGGAAAATAAGCTAAGGCCGTGGAGTTTCAGGTTGACAACTTTTTTTTCTTGTATCAGTTTTCTTTTAATAAAAGTATACAACGGGTCAATTTGACCCGAACACCACATAAGTGTTAAGTTTAGTTAAAACCTCATTGACTTCATTATATAACACTATCACTTAAAGGTGAAGGTTGCATGTAATATCTCAATGATCAAAACCAAGCATTTTAATCAAACTGAATTGGCTCCAGACAGCTCAGCTACACATGAAGATGGTAGTTTAGGTGAAACAATGTGCTTGAACAGAATTACCAGGAATGCCCTGCTTGCTCCCACTGTCAGTAGGCAGAAGTCCAAAGATTTTAACAGTCTGTTGGCATAAAAAGAGCCTTAAATAGATCAGCAAGCTGTCAAGATGTTTCCAAGGAGTTGCCTTCCTGTAGCTGAAGCCAAAAAGCGTGCAGCATGTGGACATCAAGGATCTGGCCTGGCTGGGGAGGAATGACAATGGATCAGGAACAGCATAGGGAGAGAGCACAGAACAATAACAGGATCAGAAGTAATTTTAGTACAATGAAATAGTGGTGGTAGGATATTAGTAATTTAATCATTTATTATCCATAAAATATGTTTGGAGCAGGGTTCGGCAACCTTTACTATCTAAAGAGCCATTTTTGGCCAGAAAGAAAAAAAAATCTGTCTGGAGCCACAAAAAATGGCCTATTTGAGCCCTTTAAATGCAGGTAGCCTACCACAACGTATCAGTCTAAATTAGCCTATCAACATTGCTAATAGGTCTAAATGAGCATTCATTCATATGTTTCACCACAAGGTGACTGCAGTAGGCTATTTATGATTATTTGGTACTTTAACTTTGCATTTCCTATATTTACAAACATTGCGGTGCGTGAGCATTAGCTGGTGGCAGAAAGCCACCAGGCAGTAGCCTAACCGGTACCAACAGAAAATTGACCATTCTCGACAGTGTTTTATTGTGTTACCATCGTGTAATTTTACATTTCATAATTTTACATGATCTATCAGATGAATATTATCGTTATAATCATATCAGTCTACAGTAACGATTCTGTGCGCCTACAATTAAAAAAAAATTGTAAAGCAAACGTGTCCGATTTGGGGAAGACCATATGATTGTATGGGGAATCTGCCGGCTAGTAATGTTACCTAGAGTTAGCAGCTAGGTAGCGGTTTTATCTTTATGGGGGAAAACCCACGTTAAAATAAATCTCTAAAGTTACTCATGTGATCATATTGGTGAGAATATATTTGGTAGTATGTGACTGCTACAATGCAAAAAAAAAATTATACCAACATTATATAAACATGGTAAAGTTATTTAATAACATTGAGAAAGTCGTGAATTTTGCATGTAAACCTACGGGAGCCAAAGCCACTTTCTGCTACCAGCCCCCTGTGTGATGACATGGACGTATTGGTCTATTGTGCGAGACTTCAGGAAACACCAAAAGCATACAGTTGTTGTTCTTTGTTTACCGTAGTGTGTTTGTGCGTTCATGCGTTATTTTATCGTTCTCGAATGGAATATCACGCAATACATTTTGAACATTGGATAATGTAAGGATGACTTTAGGCCTACAACGATGGCAAAAAAATGTAAAAAAATGTTATTCACTTCCATATTTTTTGACAAAGCTACGTAGCCACTAGAGAGGGGCTAAAGAGCCGCATGCGGCTCGGGAGCCGCGGGTTGCCGACCCCTGGTTTCAGACCGTTAACATATACTGTATATCAAAGTATTGCATTAGATATTAACAAAAAAGGACACCAAGTGGAAAAACGCTCACTCTTGCCATGAACTGCAGCCGATGGGCCAGCTGATTGGCCTCCATGTCCTTGCTCTCCTGTAGGCGTGCATGGTCCACTGGCCAGGGCCTGTGCCCGGTTGCATAAAACACCTTAAGTGAAATCTTTCACTTAAATTTCCCTTAAATGTCCCTTAAACTTAAGGGTGTTGAATTAAAAAAAAAACCCTTAAGTTCCATTTAAGGGTTCCCTTGAGTGAAATTATGAAAAGTCTTAAGATTTCCCTTAGGTATTGCTTTTCCCCTTAAGTAATCCCTTAAAATCCGTTAAGCATTGCATAAAGTTCCTTAACATCCGTTTTCCCTTAGATTAGTTAAGGGACAAAAAACATTACCTTACCGGCACATCTCGAAAACTTTAATGCACTATGGCTGAATTTATTGAAGTTATTGAAGAGGAGGACGTACCTAGGCAAGTGTTTCGCGATAGGGAAAACCCTCTGGATCATTCCACAGATGATATGTTAATTCTCAAATACAGATTTAACTGACTATCTATATATGAAATGGCAAATGATTTAGAGGCCGATCTATCACATCTAACGCAGCGCAACCATGCTGTACCAGCGGTTCTCCAGCTGTTGGTTGACACACGAAGACCAGTATGTCAATAGAAAGAACTTCCATTCCATAAATGTGCAGCTGGTATGTGACCATGAATGCAAAATAAGAGATGTAGTGGCTTCGTGGCCTGGGAGCACACATGATGCTCGCATTCCTAGGGAAAGCAAACTCGGTCGGGATTTTGAGGTAGGTGTACATAATTGCATATTGCTGAGAGACAGTGGTTACCCTTGCCGACCATGGCTTATGACACTGTTTATGAATCCTGCCAACGCAGCACAGGTAGGCCTATGAAAAAAATCATTACATTACATCATAACGTGTCTGTTTATAGGCTACAGCTGAGCTTCCCCCATTCTCCATATAGGAACGATACAACAATTCATTAACAACCACGCGATCAATAATCAAGAGAACCATTGGGCAGCTGAAACGCAGATTTCACTGCCTGCATGGTGAGCTCCGCGTTGAACCACCAAGGGCCTGCAGGATCATCATTGCTTGCGTTGTGCTATACAACATGTCAAAGAAATATCCTGAAATAGAGGTGGAACAGCCAATGGACCCTGGTGAAGAACACGAGCAGATGGATGGCTACAACATCAGAAATGCAATAGTCAATGCATTTTTTGTAGATTAACTTAGTAGTGTTAGTATTATGCTATTATTGCGCATTGTATGAGAAACAACTTATTACTGCAGCTATAGGTCTATTAGAAAAAAAAGACATAGCAATACTGTCAGTACCTAATTTATTTATTCAATTGTGATGTTATGGCAATATTATTCTTCAATTGTTGTGATCGTTATTTTTCCTTAATTCTGGAGCTGGAGCAATTTATTATTTAAAATTATATGGTACAACTCTTGGTTTTCCTTCTCCTTCTGCAACTTTTGAATTTCAAGTTTAAGCTTTTCCCTCTGGAGCTGCAAGACCTCCTTCTGCAGCTCCACAACCTCCTCCCTTAGGTCCATCTTAGTAACTCGCTTTCTGAAAGACATGACATACCTAGGCTGTAGGAATGTGACAGGGAAAAGAGCCTGCAAACTTACATGCACAAAAGCTTGTGAATGCTAGACCTAAATAGGCTATAATTAGATCTTATATCCTATGTAAATTTCTTACTTAGCAGCAGGTCTAACTTCAGGGTCCATGCTGTGATCTGTTGGGCTTTTGTCTGCAGAATGTTACTGTTCTTCCCTACAGATGTGAGATTAGAATTATTTTAAATGCTAGGCTAAGTTTATTACAAAGCTAGACTAAACTCCTCTGCAACAGATTCACTTTCAAGCCCGCCTGGAATTCCGATCAGGACCGGTGAATCCGGCCCTAAAATATCCCGCACCATCTTAGTGGTCTGGGATAACTCTGCAGCGGGTGGTCCTCCTCCTGTTAATGTGACGTTGACTTGTTTAGACCAATGACATAGCTCAATGGTTTAGACTAGAACATGCTATTTTGTTTGCTAGGCTTATCGATATTATCTCACTTGACTTAGGCTATAGCTATCTCACCAGTTGCAGTTGACTCTTTTCGAAAGTTGGTTAGTTCCTTCTTTGCCAAGACAGATATATTCTCATATTTCTTCATTACTTCTGGTACTGTTCTTTTAATGGCTAGATTTCAGGAATTGATTTTCTCGGTTATTTCCACCCACATTCTGTTCTTGTGTGCTGTTGTTATAGCCGGATTGAGTTCACTCCTTAAGATTAATTTTCTTTTCCCATATTCCTCTAAAAGTATACATTTTTTAGATTTTACAAAAAGATTTGTAGGCAAAATATAGGCTACCGTTAATGCTGAACAACGTTAATAACTGCCAGCCTAACTTAAGAATGGTGCCATAGTAACAGTGGAATTCTATTACATTTTTACAACATTAAAGTGTAAATGTCCATTTCAACTTTAAACCATCTGAAGATGTGACGCTTACAAAGAAACATAGAAGTATGGCGCCAGAGATGAACTTAAAGACAGTGAGGAGCTGGAGAGAGAGATAACGTGAGGTGAACAGGCAGAAGAATAAAGGGAAAATCAAAGACAAGGAGGAGATCAGGGATACTTCCCACAGTTGGCAGAAGAAAGAAAGCAGATGGAAAAAGAGAAAGGCAAAGATGAGAGAGAGATACTTGCCACAGCTTAAATTTCTAAGTTTACAGTATAAACCACTACACTAAACCATAATTACAATAAGCAGACTGTTTGTATGGAATCGCTCACCATAACTGTTCTGACTGGATGCAGAGACTAGTCCACGTGGAAGGATCAAGGAGAACTTCCACCAGTAACATGGTCGTTTTCAACTGGGCCCAGCTGAATGCCCCAACAGATGATGAAAGAAAGTGAAAGTTTTTTTTTTTTTATCCGAAACTGACAAATCTTTCAGAACCGAGTTTAACCTATTCAAAGTATATGTCTGTCCCAGCTGATGTATATTTTGCATCTCTTCCACAATGGTCTGAATAGTTGATACTGGAATAAGATGCTGTCCCTGTAATTTTATGTAAAACATACACACATTTCTAGTTTTAGTGAGATACAACTCACTAAAACTACCATCTCCAACATTCAAATGATCAATTCGTAACGAACTCCTGAAGCTACTGAATAACAAACTGATCATTTGAATCAGGAGAGGTTTGGACACCACTGGTCTACAAAGTCCATAAAAAAGGCACGGGAGAGAAGTGGGATACCAGCTTAACTTGCATGAAGTTATAACCGTTGCTTAAAAAAAAAAAAAAAAACACAGGAAAATGCAATGCACCGATCACTGATGAAAACATTTTTGAATTCAGGCGCTTCTTCCACATCCTCAATTTTTGTATGTAGGCCTGTTTTAAAAATAATTGTTAACGTAGGCCTATATTTTCCTTAAAAAAGGACTTTGGTATTTTGATGCTGAAATGGCTACTGAATGTCATGAAACTTAACAACCTAACAAGCTAGCTAGGCTACCTAGCGTTAACAGGTTACTCACGAGAGGTCTCCAGTTTCTCCACAATGTGTTTGATCGCGTTGATCTTGCTATCACAGTTGGAATACGCCTGGGTCTTTATGTCATAGAGTTGGGGTTTCTCTTCCCACAACTCAATCAGGTGTTCTTCGTGTTCCTCGGCCCAGAAACCAGCCATTTCAAATGCAAAACTACAATGTGAGTGAGTGATGCACAGCTGTAAATATATCGACATCAAAGACAACTGTGTGCTTGGTAATTCTGCATGCAGATATAGGCTAGTTGTTATGGGAACATGCTCTCAGAATGTTGTAGTTTGTTGGAAAACGGTCTACACTGGTCAGACATTCTCCAACTTCACCAGACCCAAGTGGACATGTAGAACTCCACCAACTCCACAAACTCTATCCAACTCTATCCAACAAACGCCAACAAACTCAGACTGCCGACGCACACTGACCCAACTGTTGGTGTTTGGTAAAAATGAATGTGTTGACTGTTTTATATATTATGGCATGTTTTTGTTATGAACAAATGCAAGAGTTTTTAACAGTCGATTAATGTACTCTTTCCAGAAAAGATATGTAAAAATTATTGTTTTGGCTGATAAATATATATATATATAAATATATACGGTGTTTCACTGTTATGAAAACTGTTTTCAACCTTTTCAGAGTTTACGGTCTTTTACTGTTGTGGTTTTACAGTTGTCTACCGTATAATCTACAGACATTTTTTACAGTGTAATAGCTCATTTTAGCTAGCTAGTAACCTAACAATTGATAATGTTTGTGGCGAGCTAGCTACCTGCTACCCAGTCAAGTAAGGTCAGGTAACGTTAGCTAGCTCCCGAACAGTTTAATTAGCTGGCTAGGTAATAAAATAACATGAAAATCTTACTGCCTCACTCATCTGTTGACATCTTTGGCTTATAGTTATTCAAACTGTCCAGTCTCTTCCTTGGGCACCTCTTTGGATGGGTACTAGCCGCAGAGGTAGCAGAGGGAAAGGATTCTGCTCCATCCGGATCATCCATGATTCTTCAGAAGAAAAACGCGCTCTGTCCTCCTGTCAGTAACATGGTTGTAGTGGGACTGTGGCGCACATCATCAAAAAATTTGTCTGTGATTGGATGTTTCTATATGATGGTCTGCGGTTGGATCTTTTATTTTCCCTCACTCTAGCGCCAAAATCTCTTTTGGTTTGGTTTTTTCTTTGTCTAACGCAGGGTTCCCCAAACTTTTTCTTAGGGGGGCCAGATCACTCTGCCTGGCTCATTGCGAGGGCTGGAGTATGTCAGTAACAGTAAATAGTTCTGTGGGCAACAACAGGTCTACTTTAGTTGAATATTAACCCATTACATGTAATGATATATTTCAATCTGTTTATATACAATTGTTAGCTGGGTTTATTTTACATTGCCATGGCATACTGTCAAAGTAATATATAAAACATAATAGAAAACATAATAAAACATAATAATAGTAAAAAAATCAAACTAATTCTTAAGCATTCCAACCATTATCATCATTTTATTCAACCATTTTAGTGCAAGTAGTGTAATACATAAGGTTTGAATGAGGAACATTCTGAAAAAGGAGGGAAAAGCCAAATGTGCATATTGAACAATACACATTTTACATTTAAATTAGGAAAAGAGCTGTAAATCTGCAAAACTGGAAAAGAAAATGATCAGTCCATTGTTCGTTGAACACCCGGCACTCGTGATCAATATTCATTTACGATTCATCTTCGACATTTCCTCTGAAAATAACTGAAAATTATCAAGCTAGGCTAAAAAAAAACTACCTGTGACCAAGGGCATAGGAGACAGCTTGATGGGGGGGGGGGACAACTTGCTATGAATTTTAGGTCTATATACATAATCCCAGTCCTTAAAGGAGCTGTGGGAAAAACCCCTTCCAGTCTGGGCCGAATAGACCGGTGGCTCCCTCCACAATTGTGCTGTAACAACTCAAAATCAATCAATGTCATAAAAGAATCGCAGAGAGTAAATACAGAGAATATTCCTCAGAGTCTGATGCAAAAGGTTTATTGTATATGCTACAACTCACATACAGTAAACCGGGCTGGTCTGCAGAGCAGTCAGTCAATCAGTCACTCACCAAAACCGTCTGAAAAACCCCCTAAATGCATCCTTCTTTTATGATCTTTCCTGGCTCCACCCGTTATGGGCCTTAAACTCAAACCTCCCGTATGGTCCCTCCTTCTCTCGCCATTTTTCGACACACTCTTTACACTTTCTACACATCCCCATTTATTTTATTATTAAAAGCAGTCTGGGTTTGAATTATTTCTGGGTCACACCGCTTGCCAATTTTTTAATATTCCATCTTCATTTATTTTATTTCTAAACACAGCCTGGAATTTCCCATTATTTCCAGGCCGCATCTGAATGTCATTTTTTAAAGCTTCAGGCACCTGGCCAATTTGCCAGGGCCAACCCTTACTGGTACCACTCTTCTGTTTTTCTTGCCTCAGATGACCCCGAAGCAGTGTTTCATGAACTAGAATAACCCTGAGCAATGGTAGTGCTTATAAGAGCAAATAACCACCTTAACATACACTTGTGGCTAATATTACAATGACAATACCTAGTTATCTCCACCAACTAACAAGTTTAATCGTATCACGTCAAGCTCCGCTTTCCTCTGGTGGGGTGAAAGTGGCAATGCTTATGCCTAATTTTCCACCACAGAGCATACATCTTGATTGAAGAATAAAACAATATTAGGATGGCTTGAAATAAGGCTGGTAGTCATCTATTTGGTCTAAACATTTAGGTGTCCATTTACATTAATGTTATTGCCCAGCAAGCTAACGCAACAGTTGACACAGAAATTGGTTTTCAGCATAGCTTACTGAGCTGTGATACTTTGAATGCTCAGGTTACATAAGCACATAATTCTCCAACCAGTATTAGGCTACTAGCTAGCTAGTTGATACTAACCTTTAGTGGTGTTCAAAATGATTCTTTTTAGTGATTCGGTTCTTTTCGTTCAGCACAATAAAATGATTTGAATGTTCAACTTACTGATTCATTTCCATATCCGATCAGGCGGCATACACGAATCTGTAAATAGATTTATTGCATTTTAAAAATTACTCTACATTGTTCCAAACATCATGTCTGTTATTAGCCTGCTCTGCGGCAAAACAGCATGTGAGAAATCAAATGTCAATGAAATTAATAATAATTAAATTGTAATATTCGTTACGTGAAACTGCACCATGCTATTCAAACAATCGTGCAGCCGCAAAGTATTAAATAAATTAAATAAATAAATAAATCGTAGCCTACGTAAAATTGCAGTTGTGATAAACAAGAACTATGATACATTGTGCGCACCTAAAATATGCTACTGTTAAAACTGTAAAAATAAAATAATATTCTAGGTAGATGAGCAAAATAATATTTAATAATATTTTCCTATAATTCCTATAATAATGTCACGGAAGCGCTCTGATTCCTTTTGCATCGTCACAGTGAACGGTGGATGTAGCCCAAGCCTGCTATACTGAGAACTAGCTATTCTGGCAACACATAGTCAATGACTCTTTTGAGGGGAATGGAACCGGTGTACAGGGAACTTGTCAGCATAGTCAGTGAATCTTTGGAGTCTGAAGGAACTGTTGTACTGACAACTTGTCAACAGTTCATCAGGTCAGTAGGGGGAGTTTAGAGTCTTCGTAGTCACTGGCTCTTTTGCATTGTCCCACATCGTCAGCATAATCAGAGAACCTTTGGAGTCTGGAGGAACTGTTGTACTGAGAACTTGTCAACAGTACATCAGGTCATTCAGTACACAGTACACAATGGGGGTGTTTCGAGTCTTCCAGAGACAGTCATATGCTGTAAGATAAGATAAGATCTAAGAACTGTATTGATCCCAAATTCACTTGTCACAGCAGCATTAAGACAGAGATAGAAAGGCAAAAGTGGCAATGTGCAATAAGTTAAAAAAAATACAAAAATACAAAAGAAAAAGCAAAAAAATAAATAAATAAATAATATATATATATATATATATATATATATATATATAAGAAGTCAGAATCAATAAAATAAAATGGTCAATATATGTACATTAAAAGTAAAAAAAAAATACAGTGCAGAAATGAGCACTGAGTGCAACCTATATATGATCAGTGAAGTAGAAAATTGAGAGCTACACCATAGTATTGGTTTACTGAGTGATGGAGTTTATTGCCCAATGGTATTATTAAACAGTCTGACCGCAGTCGGGATGAATGACCTGCGGTAGCGCTCCTTCTTACACCGTGGGTGGAACAGGGTGTAGTCACCATGGTCAGCATAGTCACTGAGCCACTGTGCTGACATGGCAAGTGGGAGGTGCTTTGAGTGTTTCAGCATTTCAGCCATTGGCTAGTTGTCGTCATGAACATACTGCTGATACAGTTTTGTGATAGGCTGCTTCATGGACAGACCGCATAGTTAATATCCACTGGAGGGAGAGTTATAGCTGCTATGCCAGCTAATCAGCGTGCATGTTTGCAAAGAGGAAGGAACGAATCTTTTAGACTAGCGATTCAGTACACTCAGTTCACCTCAAAGATTTGTTTGTTTACAAACTGCACATCACTACTAACTTTACCTCAGCAATATGCCAGTGACAAAACAGCTGGCTAGCTAACATTAGCTTGTTCATTAACGATCAGCAAAATACACTATATGGACAAAAGTATTCAGATGCCTGACCATTACACCAACAGGGACTGTAATGACATTGTATTCAAATACATATACTTTAATATGGAGTTGGTCCCCCTTTTGCAGCTATAACAGCTTCCACTCTTCTTGGAAGGCTTTCCACATGATTTTGGAGTGTTTCTGTGGGAATTTGTGCCCATTCATTCTGTAGAGCATTTATGAGGTCAGACACTGATGTTGGAAGAGAAGGCCTGGCTCGCAATCTCCGTTCCAGTTCATCCCAAAGGTGCTTGATGGGGTGAGGTCAGGGCTCTATGCGGGCCAGTCAAGTTCTTCCACACCAAACTCATCAAACCATGTCTTTATAGTCCTTGCTTTGTGCACTGGGGCACAGTCATGTTGGAATAGAACAGGGCCTTCCCCAAGCTGTTGCTCCAAAGTTGGAAGCATAGCATTGTCCAAAATGTCTTGGTATGCTGAAGCATTAAGATTACCCTTCACTGGAGATAAGGGGCCTAGCCCAAACCCTGAAAAACAGGTGTTGCCAAATACTTTTGTCCATATAATGTAAGTAACAAGCTAACGTTATATATGAACATTTACGACATACTCAAACAGCATACTGTTCAATAGTAGGCTATAGAGAATTTGATATCGAAAATAGCGTGCGGTGAGTAGCCCATACTTCCTACATCCTTGATTTGCAAAGGCGGTTACCTTATGAACTTAATGTTTTTTAGCCCAGTGTTTTTTAAACAACTGCTGTAGCTAGCTGTGTTGTCCCAGTTAATCTGTTGTGTCAACGAGCGGGAGCCCTGAGTTATCAACATATTCAGTGTATCCTGAAATCAAATTTTATTTAACATACAGTAGTTTCAACAGTACATAAACTAGCTAGCTAATAGCCTAGGCTACAATTGCTGTTGCCAAATTATTCAAAAGATGACTAACGTGAAAGTGGTTGCTAAATAAATCCACACACACCTATCACTATCATCTACCATACTTACAGTAGTCTTTGCTCCAAAAAACGATCTAAAGTGTTTTTTTCTTTTCCTTTTCTGGTGGGGTGGGTCCATGTATAAGGCCGACCCTATGCTTCCATTGCAGCGAATTTTGCTTCGCTCTCATTCAGGTTGTATGGGGGTGAAATCGGGTCGAAAACTACAAGTCCCATGAAACCACAGAGCTTTCTCATTCCCGTTCTCCGTCCTTGCTAGTTAGAGTGTGGCTAATCATCGCTATCAGCTATCGCTATAGCAGCTAATTGCAAGCTCATCTTTAGCAGTCATCAATATCAGCAATAGCAAGCTCTTCGTTAGCAGCAATGGTGTTGCTTAGTCATATTCTCCTCCTCTTTAAGGATGAGACCCGGGGCAAAAACCATCATAAATCAGGGCATGTGGAGGAATTCAGTTGTTTTGAGGGCCATATCACCGGTTTGGTCAGTGCGAGCATGAGGGATAAGACCTACAGGGTGTCAGTGAGTGTAGGCCAGTGTAATGTTAGGTAGCATAGCTAACCAGCTAGCTAGCTAGCAAAGTCAGGTTACCACATATTCACCCATCGAGCTTGCTAAGTGGACTGATTGTTAGCCCACGATTTGAATGATGAAAAACGCCCGAAGCCTTTGAGACATATCAACAGAGTTGGAAACACCTTGATGTGTAATCAAAAAGATAATTCTGCTTACACGTGGGTTTGGGCACTCGACTTGAGTGAAAATGCACATTCAGTTAACTACATTTGATAGACGTCTCTCTGATGTTATGCTTACAGTGATACCCTTCACGGTTTCCATAATGTAAAACTATGCCGTGGGGCATTTTGGAAACCTGAAAAATTTGCAGTTGTTCACATATGTATGGTAGCTGCAGTCCGGGACAAAGCACTGAACCATTTTATAATGATTACGGTTGTTTGTTTGCTAGCTAACTACCAACTGTCGTCGTCTTTGCTACTGTGTCTTCCACTAGCAAACCTAGGTGGGTGGGTTCAGAGCCAACGGTTTCCAAACTGAAGATCCCAGAATGTCCAGATGAGATGGTGGTATCTGATTTGTCAGGACGTTCCCCCCGCATTGCTCTATTGGATATGTCATTTGAAAAGTGGACTACAAAACAAACTACAAGTCTTAAATCTTAACATTTTCGGAAAATATCAAAACATTTGATGAGTCCAAATATATCCTCACACCGAACAGGTTAATTCAGGAAATTCCCAGCTCCTGAAATGAATCCGAACTTACAGATAGATAGTGTGTGAAGCCCATTGTAATTTTCCATGGGGAATTTACTTCCGACACCAGCGAAGAACCAGTGATGATGTACCCACCTCTGTACTCTATAGGCCGGATAAAATATATCACATACATTGCTTCAAAGGCCTTTTATATTCAGGATGTATAGACAATTCAAGTTTTGATTGTAGACTACATCCCTCTGACTTAGTCCCTACTGCAACAGTGCTTCTTAACAAGGAGAAACAAGAACTGAACTTTCTAAAAGAGAAGCTGGAGTGGCATAAGAAGAGGATTGAAGAATTGGATACGTTTATATTGGTTTGTCATTTACGTTTATATTGGTTTGTCATTTACGTTTATATTGGTTTGTCATTTTCGCATCTATTGGTTTGTCATTTCTAGATAGATAGATTTCTATATGTATTATATTGTTATAAAGCCACCTGGTTGCTTGCTGTTGTATTAATAATTAAATCAGCTCATTAATAAAATAAATAAGACTATTTTTGTTCCCCAGACTCCAGTTAAGAGAAGAACATCCAGTCAGTTCATCCGTACACATATGATAAGTCCACTTCTGCAGGCTGGACAGTTGCCATTACACAAACAATGTCACAAATATTGTTAATTTCAAATATTTTATTTTCATCTTCATTGATTCACTTTAGACACTGACACATACAATACAATACTATAATATAATATAATAAATATAATGTAATATAATATAATATAGTAATACTACAATACAATTCTATAATATAATAATACAATACTACCTACAATGTAGTGTGTCATGTGTTTGAGACCAATGTTCAGATATACAGTGCAGTCATATGTAAACATAAAGTAATTGGGCTCTAGAACAACTAAGTAAGAGTCAAAGTAGTTCCCTGTCTTGGACCAAATCAATTCCTCTCCCTCTCACCCTTTTCAGCAACATGTGATCACCTGTTGTTCTAAGGATTAAAATCCTTGAAACAGTATAGTTTTACAGAGATGTAGAAATCTACATTTTTGGAGAAACTCACAAAAGCTTAAATTCTAAATAAATCACACTTTGCTGTTGCCTATTCATTGATCGGAGCCTGCATGTCCCAGAGGAAGTTGTGGCTATTCAGAAGGTTAATGTTTTGGCATAGAGCTGATTAGATCCACCCCCAGCAACTGAATTTAATTCCAATAAGTTACCAGTATCATGTTCAATTTCCCACATTTATAACTAAACCAAATTTCATGAAAATCAGTACAGAATTAAGCTATTTACAGTCGATTTTGTAGAGAAGTCTGAATCTCTCAATACACATTGTATTTGTTTCCGAGCGGATCTTGACCGCTCCAATATGGGAACTACGCAGACGCACGTCAAATCGAAAACCTATGATCTCTACGGACGCCAATGTGGGGTCCTGGCTTATGCAGTGAAAATCATGTGCCTGATAATTATTCGAAAAAGAAAAAAATCTTAAGTATGGGACAATGCACTTATGTAAATTAATTAAATGTGAAAAATAATATTTTTAATATTTTAATACTAGACATTTTTATTTGTGTACATATATACTTTGACTAAAAACTCTAAAACTATCAGCGAAATTAAGCTGCCTTCATCGTGCCTGACTGTAATGGCAAACTGATGAACAAGCCAATACATGCGTCAAAGACAAACCAAGAGGTGTGTCAATGACAAACCAATGCAGTCGTAAATGACAAACCAATACATACGCACATCCATCCAATATAAATGACACTCAAACCAACAGGTGTGTAAGTAGCAAACCGATACATAAGCACATGAAACCAATACCTGAGCGAATGAAACCAATATAAGATACAATGAAACCAATAGATGCGTAAATAGCATACCAATATATATGACACTCAGACAAATTAGTGCGTAAATGACAAACCAATACAAACGAAAATGACAAACCAATACTTCAGTACATCAAGCCAATACATGAGTGAATGACACCAACATAAAAGACAATTAAACCGATAGATGCATAAATAGCAAACCAATATATGTGACACTTAAATCAATAGATGTGAAAAAGCCAAACCAATACAAATGTAAATGACAAACCAATATATGTGTCAGTGACAAACCAATCCATAAACACATCAAATACAATACATGAGTGAGTAGAACCAATATAAGAGACAATGAAACCAATAGATGCATCAATGACAATGCATCAATACAATCATTAATGGCGAAACTAATACATAAGTAAATGACAAACCAATACATACGCATATTAAACCAAAATACAAGTAAATCAAACCAATATAAATGACACTCAGACCAATAGGTGTGTAAATGTCAAACCAATAGATGTGTAAACGACACACCAATATCTGCTTGAATGACAAACAAAAATGACAAACCAATATATGCGTGCATGAAAACCCAATACATGTACACATCAAACCGATATATATATGTGCAAACCAATCCAATATATATACACGCTAAGTGGATTATTTTTTCCTAAACGGCACCCCATATAAATAGCTGTAATAATAAATCTGTTCATATTTCAGTTATATTACAAATAGAACAAAAAGGCTTCCAATGATCAGTGAATTTTGTGTTGTTGTCTGTGTGATCAGCTGAGCTGAGGGATCTCAGAATACACTGAGGAATACATGCATCTGAATACACTTCAGCTATCAATAGGCAGAAATTACATCTTTGTTGTATACAGTCCTGTTGTAACAGAAATCTGATTGAACAGCATATAAGATACACATTTCTTGTACATAACAAAACATGTTTCGGCTTCTTGAAATGACCGAGATATTAAACAGAGTTCTTTTTAAGTAAATGAGGCATACTTTACACCATTATTGCAGAGCCAATTTTATGCTTACTGATGATGTATTGGACACATTGATAGTGACAAGCTTCCTGTACCCAGCAAAACAAACAGGAAATTTATACACGGAAACATGTCTGAGATATTCGGCAGAGAATGAGGTAAGCTCATATGGCTACAATTTTCAGCTTTTGGGTTCTAGGGGTTAATCTGTCCTAATCACATAGGTTTTCCAATCAACAAACATGTGCTGATTGGTGTTTTTAAAAGGAATTCTATGAAGTCAATTCAAACTACTTCCTATGTACAACTTAGGAATTTAGACACCTGTTTTTTTCCCGATAAAACTTTTATACAAATCATCTACCAGCCTGTCTTCAAAGCCTTTCACAGTGAAAAAACTAGAATGTGCATTCACTCCATCACTGGAATGCATGATAAGGGATAGGTTAGAATTATGCCAGGAGAGAAACCGTCAGCATGGTTTTCGCACAGGGACATTATGCTTAATAAATCAGAGGGGGTTCCAGACAAGTTAATAAGATAGACCCAAGACATTTTATCTTCTTAGTCCAGAAGGAAGGAAAATCAGGGGAGATTTGATTATGTTTTAAAAATTTTAGAAGTGATATATCAAGTTGACTACAGAAGCTTATCTCTGCATTGTCTCTGTCTGAACAAAAGGACACAAGTGGAAGTTCATACTGATACCTCTGTGAGTTATAAATGCATGGGATGTCTTGCCAGGATTTGTGGTGGAAGCAGAGACACTTACAGTGTTCAGGACCAGGCTTATTCACAATCGGTTTATATGTACATGATATACCATTTAGTAATCTCAATATAAAAAGTTGATAATCTCACATATTTCAAGACTACCTGTTAAACTGAAATAAATCCACAGCCCCTGAAAGAAGCCAAATGGATGTTGTAGCCCACAAAACGCCATAAGTGCTATCAAATACCTCCGCATTAATATTCCTCTGAACATATCAGACCTCAGCTTCACCCCAGCTGTTCAGACAATTGAGGATAATTTGAACTGCTGAAACTTACCTCAACTTACCTATTACATTGTTGACTGAATAGCAGTAATGCAAACAAGCATCTTGCTTAATGATCTGTTTTCCATGACACCTGGCCAACTCACACAGCTGATTTCCCACGATAGACTGTAGATTCTAAAACGTTTTAATGAGGATAAAATTGTTGATGTTGGAGGCTTCGAGGTTAAACAATAAAAAATGGCAAAGAACCTACAACAACAGCCATTTTTATTTAATGTAGTGCAATTTACAACCAAGGTTGTCAAAAAGTGCTGTACAGACATTTTCCAGCAGGAATCCAAAAACTGAAAGGTCAATCTGGGAAAACCTGAAAATTACTCCCTGACAGCTAACAAAGAAGTAATTGAGTGAAACTCATGGAAAATCTTTCAATTCAAGAATCAATTCTACGCATTTATATAGTGGTGAGTGAGTAAGTCATCATGAAATTAATTAGTAGTCTGTTAATGTTTTGGGATATGGTCAGCAACAAACTATAGGAGCATCTGTTGTCCATTGGTGGTTTTAAGCATAGCCCCATGGCTTGTGGATATTGAACATTTAATGTTTTCATATCAGTGTTGTGGTAAGCTAATGGCATGCTGGGGAACTGGAAAGATTTGGCTCTGTAGCAGGTTGAGGCCTCAGGTCCCAGGGCAGATGGACATCTCATAGATTATCATAAGGCAATCATATGGGAGTAGACAAATGCATACATGTGATTCGAACACAGCCACCAGTTTTTAAGAGCAATAAAAGATACAAGGGCACAGAGACATGGACAAGAATCACCACCAATTATAGCAATATAACTAATAGGCCAGAAGCAGAGAATGTGCACAGCTATAGGAAGGCACTCAAACCAGCCCACCCCATCACAGTTAGCTGGCCATAATTGCGATGCCTGAGCAGTGAGGACTGACAGTAAGAAAGGTTTGTGGCACTGTATGGCTCTATGGCTATCTTCTTCTCCAGGTCTGCATCTAGACTACAGTTTATGGTAGCACAGACTAAATTGGTGAGTTTTTTGCTTAGACTTAAATATTGAGACAGAGTCTGACTCTTTGGTATGCTTGGGTAGATTAATCCAAGACTGGCGCTCTGTAGGAGAATGCTCTACCATCTTCTGAACTTTTTGATACGTTAGAAAGTACCACATAACCAGAATTTTGTGAATGAAGCAGTTATGTGGGCTGATAGGGAGGGAGCAGTTCTGTGAAATAAGAAGGTACAAGACCTTCAAGAGAAGTACCTTGAAATCGGTTTGGTACTTGACAAGAAACCAGCAAAGAGACACTAACACAGGAGAGCTACACTCAGGAGAGCTCTTATCTAGAGCAACCTCCAGCACAAAAGTACAGAAGTATAACCATTCACGTTGGATGAACAACAGAGTCTGATCAGCAACAACACTCCCATCCCAGTGAGTGTGAGCATAACATTACTGAAGCCCTACCCCAAGTAAACTTGTGCAACCTGACTAGACAGCCTAGAAAAGTAGGAGAAGCCAAGTACATACACTACCATATATGTCACCAGATCACAATATCCATAACACATAGCGATACTACAAGCAAATAAGGGGAACATAATACAAGTAGCAAGTGCTAGGGGTGGGGATCGGAGTGTGACTGAGATGCAGTCTGAAGAGGTGGGTCTTCAGTCTCCATCAGAAGATGGCTAGTGATTCTGCTGTCCTGTCCTCCGTGGGAAGTTCACTCCCCCCGGGGGGACCAGTACAGACTGACATCGTGTCTGAGAGCAGCAACCCTGTCAGGAGAGGACAGTGAGTTGCCCCAGGGTTGCAAACCATAATGATTTAGCTGGTGCATAAGTTCTGAAGACTGATCAGAGGTATGAAGGGGCTGTCAGGAAGCCAGTGAATGAGGAAGGCTGTGACTTGACTACATTTAGTGAGGTTGTAGAGTAGTCATGCAGCTGCATTCTGGATTAGTTGCAGGGGGCTGATGGCACAGGCAGGGAGACAAGCAAGAGGGGAGTTACAGTAGACTAGACATAATAGAACCAGGGCCTGAACTCGGAGCTGTGTAGAAAACACAGTGAGGAACAGTGTTGTATGAAAAGAATCTGCACCCCTAACTCACTGCTGCAACTTTTGAAGAGTAGAAAAGCTAGTTATCAAGGATTATTCCATGTTCAATACCAGTTAATGCTAATTTACTTCCAAAATATACAGGCTAATATAAGGAAATAAGATAATAGCTAAAGTAACTGATGTTAGTGATTATGCAATTCATTTAATAGTCAGTTAAAGTGATTGTTTTAGTGTGAGAATATATTTAAGATAACCAAAAAATTATCATTGTTTGTGATCGTGATCATTTACTAGTTATCTAGTTTGCAAGCTAGATCTGCCATTATATAGTTGACAACCAGCTAAAATCACTTCAGTTTGCTGGCTGACTAGCCAGCACATACAATTTTACCTGACATGAAGGATGTATATGCTACTTCTATATTAACGTCCAGACCAACCTACATAAGACAGATAACTATTTTTGTAAACCAACAGGTAATAACATAGTCATTTCACATTATCAGGAAACGTTAGCAAGCTAGTTAAACTGACTTTAGCCAGATGTGCTAGTTAATACCAAGGCTAAAGTTTGCTTTACATTACATTATTGGCATTTAGCAGACGCTCTTATCCAGAGCGACTTACAGTACATAGGTTACAGTTTTTTACAATGTTATCCATTTATACAGCTGGATATTTACTAAGGCAATTATGAGTTAAGTACCTTGTCCCAGGGTACAACAGCAGTGCCCCAGCGAGGAATCAAACCAGCAACTTCTGGGTCATGAGTCCTGCTCCTTAACCACTATGCTACACTAATACCCAGTCTGCTAATGCGTGTAATTTTGAAACCACATTTGACTGTTGGTGATCAGCTCACTAGCGTAAGTGAATGAGGGATGTGTAGCCAGATTTTATCATTAATATTATTGTTATTGTATTTGTTGTTCGTGTGTTTCGAGATGTTATTTTACAAGTCTAATAATAGGCAATTTTGTAGGACTGCTAATTGCTCACTTTGGTGCCAGAGGGGGCAGGCAAAGAGTAGCACACCACTCTGGAGTCACAGGTTACCGGTCTCAGACTTATTACTTTTCTCTACGGTAGGAGACATTGTGAACTTAGTAAGTCCACCTCAGCTGTCCCATAATGCGTTTTGCCCAGAAACCCAGTAAATGGTAGCATCTTTACCAACAGCAGACAACCATCATTTCACTGCTTACTGTACATTGTACCTTGGCATGTGACAACTAAAAAACTTTGAACTTTGAACTTGTGAAGCAAAAACAAAGGCTTTGGGATGGTTTATTTGGAACAGATTAAAAAAAACCACAACACAACACATTTCAGTAACTGAGTCCAGCTATGCTATTAGCTAACCAGCTGTGTAAAAGTTGAAAAAGAAAAGATCTTTGAGAAGCTTCCTATTTTGCTATCTATGTGGTTAGTGTATTTTACCTCAGCTACATCAATCTCAGCTGACCTAAATCTTCCATGAAACCCTCCAGGCGAAACAAGACATTCTTTCCCTGACAAACGCAAGTCTCTAGCACTTTTTTTGTGCAACATGGCTGTCACTTCATAGCAAGTCAACATCAATTCTCAAGACTCTTGAGTCTACAATAAATTAAGTGGAATGTAAGACCAGCTGAATTAAATCAATAAATAAACCATGTATTTATTTATGAATACATTTGTTGTCAACTTTTTTTATTTATTTGTTGTCAACATTTATTTATTCATTTATTTATTTAAAATAAGTGAAAGATATTGTTCTCCATACTAAAGATACTGATACTGAAAGATACTGAAAGATACTTTCACTCAAAAGAGAGGAGTGAGGTCCAAAATCAAAGTCTTATTGTAATGGACTGTTCAGTGATCTACATATGGATGAATGGAATTTGTGGTCCCGTGTCTATGGTGAGTCCAGACTTGGTTGTATCTGCTTGTTGTATCCAATGTCAAAGGTTTTTTGAGACAAATAGGCTGCTGTAGCTGTCACTGAGAACATGTATTTTAAGTAAAATATGAAACACAAACTGAAAGGCAAACTTGCAATTAGCAATCAGCAAAGAAACATTGGTGTCAAGTGAGTCAGGCAGCAGGAAGCAGCATCAGCAAAAAGAAAAGCAAAATGGATACACCTCAACCAAAAACTTAATTTACAAGTAGATATACTGTAGAACTGATAGAATGCAGTATTAAAGATGACTTTGAGACATCTGTTCATCCTATATTAACTTTGCATTGTAAAGTTCAGTTGCTTGGCCAAAGTGTGCAGTTTTCATCTGCAGAGAAACCTTCTCACAGCATCCTGCTCCTGTGTTAGGCTGCATGGGTCTTATGAGGCACTGAAGGGTGGCAACACCACAGAGGCCATGGAAGACTTCACAGGCGGCGTGACAGAGTTCTATGAAATAAAGGAAGCACCTAAAGATCTATACAAGATTATGAGGAAAGCCCTGGAGAGGGGTTCCCTCATGGGCTGCTCCATTGATGTGAGTACTTCCCCTCTTCTGCATCAGCACATCAGCACACCATTTGAGGGGCCAGCCAGGAGTAACTAAGAGCACTCTTAGAAAATGGTATGACACAAAAACATGTGTGTGTGTGTGTGTGTGTTTGTGTGTGTGTGTATATACACACAATATATACACATCTTGCCTATCTGGTTCTGAGTGCAGGACACACTGGGATTCTCACACAGTATATGCTCATCTTCCCTATCTGGTGCTGAGTGCAGGATACACTGGGATTCTCACCCCCTCCAAATGTGCTGGGCTCCCTTATTGACAAGATGATCACTGATGCCCAGAAGAGCAAGCCTGGGGATCTGCTAGCTGGGGTAGGTATCACTTTCATTCCCTGTATTAACACCTTCCTTAATAGATCTCCTTGGTAATTTCAGAAACATGTGGCTAAAAATGTAATCCTAAAATTGCTCTTCACTATGAAACAGTGCTGTTATGTAGACAAAAGGTCGATCAGCCTTTCAGGTGCTACATATGTGTATAGCTTCTTTTCCTCTGTCCCACAGTCCTTGGTTCCAGACCGCTCAGAAACCAGAATGCCTAATGGACTTGTCAAAGGCCATGCCTACTCTGTCACAGGAGTAGTGGAGGTGAGGAAACAGGACCTCCACATAGGAACATAGGATAGGTGGAATACAGTGAAGATTGGAACTTAACCTTGCAATAATTAATTATATTATCTGAGGAATGTAAGCTATCCTTTCCAAATGACTAGTGCCTCTATGGGAATAGTGATGTGCTGAACTAACTGGTGCTCTGGTATGGAGTGAAGGGTCTAAATCTCCATGCTAACTCTTCATACTTATTTCATTCAAATACTACTATGAAGTATTACATATGTTGCACTTTTACTTGTTGGTCAGGTGACAAAGGCTGATCACAAGAAGACGAAAGTTCAGCTAGTGAGACTACGGAACCCCTGGGGCCAGGTGGAGTGGAACGGGCCTTGGAGTGACAGGTAAGTGACACTTTGAGACAGACACTAATGCACGGGTTGCCATCTTGTGTAACTGCCTAACATATTTTACAAACACTCATAAAAAGCACTGAGGCCATGAATAAAATATTATTGTGCATTTTTGTATCTCTTAAGGGATCATCATATTAGGTCATTAATGGAAACTATTTTAGCAAGTATAAGGTGTAGGATGTCCCCTGTATCTGAGTGAATGCTGTGCACAGTTCCAGGGAGTGGGCATCCATCTCACAGGTGGACAGAGAGAGGCTGAAGCATCATAACACTGAAGATGGGGACTTCTGGTGAGTGAGCTTAGGGTGTCTGTAGCACACACTTTTATACTCTGAACTATGCGTTGCCACCATTTTCCCAAGTCCTTTTTCAACCTTAGTCTTCTTATACCTTTTCTGAATCCATCCTTTGCAGGATGTCCTTTGGGGACTTTAAAAAGAACTTTACTAAGATTGAGATCTGCAACCTCACCCCTGATGCACTGGAGGAAGACAAGATCCATAAGTGGACAGTATCTGTGAATGAGGGCCGCTGGGTGCGGGGCTGTTCAGCCGGGGGCTGTCGGAACTATCCAGGCAGGTTCCCATAGCAACCAGAACTACTTTCTGTCGACTGCAATTTGAAGGACATATATTCCATCTTCTATTGCTATTGACTGATTTAGGACATTGTAACCAAAGCTGTTTACTATCATAAAAATACTAACAAACATAGTTGTGTAAACAGGTATCATTCATCTCACCAAAGTATCCTTAGAATAAATTTTAAGTACAGAATAACATACGCAAGCAATAGCACATGATAGCGTATGCATTATTGTGATTATTGGCATGACAGTGATCCAGTCGATGAGGTGAAACTGAGTACTGTCCGCAGTACAGAGTGGTATAGTGAAATGCCATTAGCAAGCAGCAAACTGGTATGTTTAGAAGACTGTGTTTGGACTGGGAAAGCTGCATGTTGTCTGATTTGTTTCCCTTAAGGCTTGAGTTAGAGTTCATAGGCACGGGCCTGGGCAGTATGGGTGGGCCTATCGAGATGCCCTAAAAGGTGCAGAGTGTACTGTCCTCCATTAATTGAAACTACGCAGATAGATAATACAATACACACACAACAGAAAATTTTCACCTAAACCAAATCTCTCCATTACTATCCAATGATGTTTCCACTCACATCTGTTAAAAAGCTTATTCTGCACCTAATGAAAAACCAATGCTAATACACAAGTCAATACATAGGGAGTCCAACTCCCTTGCAAAATGTATTATATGTAATGAATGATCTACACTATTAGCAGAAAGGCATCCTTTCAGAAAGCTAAACTGATCAAGGTTCACTAATTTACCCACTTGTTTTGCTGCATTAAAAGCCAGGACCTTAACATACAGTTTCACATCAGAGCTGATCAAGAAATCAGCTGAAATTTGCACATTATGTGTGATCTTTATTAGGTATTACAGATATATTGTAAAGGTGGTGTTTAGCTGGTGTCAAGAAAGGAGGCTTTTTCAATGACTGATTGCATTTAACATATAGAGTCTCAAGTGTTTGTATGTCTCAAGTATAGCAATAGTACCAGGGGAATTGCTCCTGGACCTGGTATTTCACAGGTCTCCAGCATTGCATGTAGCTCCCCTGATGAGACTGGAATGCCAAGATCATTAGATTAATTTTCTGTTAGTCTGGGGGGTTTCCAAACCATAAGTATCTGAAGCTGCTACATTATACTGTTTATTCTGCAAACAGAGCAACAATGAACAATCCAAATCATCATAATTTGTGAAAGTAGCACTAACAATCTCCCAACAAGTACAAGCTAAAGCAACAAAACTAGACCACTAAATTGCGCAGAGTGGGGGGTTTCCAGGGAAAGCTACAAGCTTAACTGCAGGAGCTGTGGACCAGACCCTGGTCTACTTTGCTAGAAGTACAGTATTTGCAGAGATGTGTAAGGATGGTTTCAGGTGCTCACTAGAGAGCACTTCATATGTTGAAGCAGTGTTTTTCTTATTCCCAGACATTCTAGCAATGAGGAGGGATTGAAACTGAAGGAAAAAGCTTGAGAAAGGGAATCATGATAGAACTGTTCCTCTGCTCTGTATACCTTTCCTTATTCAACCAGAAGGAAATAGTTTTGCTCATGAACTGTGTGTACATCTGCCAACATTTGGACACAACTGTTCATATTAACAAACCTAAGGAACAAATGTGGATATACAAGTTTAGGATGTGTGTACTACATGTGCATGTACTTACATATTTGCATTCCAGATAATTCAGTAGTAAGACAGTTCATATATTTTAACATTTTAACCTTCTTGCATTCTGCTCAATATGTAGCTATATAGCTAAGTCACTTAAACTTCTGATTTGTCTCTCATAAGCCTCTCATATGGTCTATTTTAGACACATTCTGGACAAACCCACAGTACCGCCTGCGTCTTCTGGAGGAGGATGATGACCCTGAAGATAATGACGTTGCCTGCACTTTTGTTGTGGCACTAATGCAGATGAACCGTCGTAAAGAACGCAAGCTGGGTGCCAATCTCTTCACCATTGGATTCATAATCTATGAGGTGTCCCTTATGATCCGATTCTGATTTTAATTTTGGCATGTAACCCCTGGCCAATATTCTGTTTATCACTTTTTATCAACACACTTCTGCTCAGATTCACATATTGAAAGGTTTGTCAAAGTATTTCCAAATATAGTGTAGGTACACAACAGATAAACTTAATATAAGGTTATAAGGTTATAAGAACATATGATGACGAGAACAGGCCATTCGGCCCAACTAAGATCGCCATTTCTTAATTAAAGAGTATCCAAAACTGCATCTAGACTTGAACACAGCAAGGGTCTCTGCCTCAACTACATGACCTGGCAACCTATTCCATGCATTGATAACTCTTTGTGTAAAATAATATTTCCTTACATCAGTGCGGAACTTACTCTTAACTAGTTTCCATTTATGTCCTCTTGTTTTACAGACTGAACTCACCCTAAAAAATCTATTATAGTTAACCTTATTGATTCCTTTTATAAATTTAAACACCTCAATTAAATCACCCCTAAGCCTCCTCTCGCTTAATCTAAATAGGTTAAGTAACTTGAGTCTTTCCTCATAGCATTTATATTTCATGCCAGGAACTAATTTAGTTGCCCTTCTTTGAACCTTTTCTAAAGCTTCAGTATCTTTTTTATAGTGCGGTGCCCAGAACTGCACACAGTATTCCAGGTGCGGTCTGACTAAGGCATTGTATAATTTCAATATAACCTCTTTAGATTTATACTCAATACTTTTGGCTATATATCCCAGCATCCTGTTGGCCTTTTTTACTGCTACAGCACACTGCCTAGATCCTGTTAAGCTTGGGTCAACCATTACTCCCAAGTCCTTTTCAAATTGAGCACATTCTAGTTTTTTTCCACCCATGAAGTAGTCTTGTTTAAGGTTCTTATTTCCTACATGCAAGATTTTACATTTATCTAAATTGAAAGTCATCTGCCAGGTATCTGCCCACTTTTGGATGCTGTTTAGGTCTTCCTGTATTACCTTAGTTGATTCTATACTGTTGGCTAGACCCCTTAGTTTTGTGTCATCTGCAAATTTTACTATTTTACTTCTAACCTCTGCATCAAGATCATTTATGTATATAAGAAATAGCAAAGGCCCCAACACCGATCCCTGCGGGACTCCACTTCGTACAGGACCCTGCTCCGATACAATTCCTCCCACAGTTACAGTCTGCTTTCTATTAGACAACCAACTTCGAACCCACTCGGTGATGGCTCCTGTAATTCCCGCAGATGTCATTTTCAACATGAGTCTCTCGTGCGGAACTTTGTCAAATGCCTTTTGAAAGTCCAAATAGATAATATCATAAGCCTGGTTTGAGTCCAGACATGCTGTAGCTTCCTCAAAGAAGTCCAGGAGGTTTGTTAAGCACGACCTCCCTCTGCGAAAACCGTGTTGGCTATCATTTAGAACACCATTTCGTTCCAGGAATAATTGCAAATTATCCCTAATGATGGATTCCAGTATTTTGCATGCGATACAAGTTAAGCTGACAGGCCTATAATTTCCTGGTTCAGTCCGGTCTCCTTTCTTGTAGATAGGTACTACACTGCCATGTTTCCAGTCATCTGGTATTTCTCCAGTTTTAAGGGATTGCTTAAAAATAACTGTCAGAGGCTTGTAAACCACCTCTGCTAGTTCTCTGAGAACTCTTG
The DNA here is from genome assembly GCF_013368585.1 of Megalops cyprinoides. Taxonomy (NCBI): domain Eukaryota; kingdom Metazoa; phylum Chordata; class Actinopteri; order Elopiformes; family Megalopidae; genus Megalops; species Megalops cyprinoides. The sequence continues at coordinate 31,103,177 of NC_050599.1, read as the reverse complement.
GATATATTCCATCAGGGCCTGCTGCCTTATTTGTTTTAAGTTTTTGAAGTTTATCTAGTACTTCTGCATCATTTAAATCAATTTCCTCTATAAGTCTCTGAGAACTGACTGCACCTGAAGGCATATGCAAAAACACTTCACTAGTGAAACTCTCCACAAAGTAACTGTTAGTGTATCAGCAATAGCTTTGTTATCGTAAACCATAACCCCATCCTTATTTTTTATACCTCTTATTTCATCCTTAACTATCCTTTTTTGACCATAATATTGAAAAAAACGTTTAGAGTTGCTCTTTGCATCTAGTGCAATTTGTCTTTCATAACACCTTTTGGCTTCCCTTATTTTTTTCTTAACTTGAGCTCGCATATTACTGTATTCAATCTTATTTCTATCTGAGCTCTCCAACTTATATTTTCTAAATAATTTCCTTTTTTGTTTCAAACTGTTCCGCAGTGACTTATTCATCCACTGTGGATGCTTCTTTTTCAGTTTTCCTTTTCTCACTTGTGGAATGAATTTACGCTGTACATCCAGAATAATCGTTTTAAATATGCACCACATTTCTTTGACAGTTTTACCACCTAGAAGAGGTACCCAGTTATATTCCTTGTATAATCACGCATCTTAATAAAGGTCAGCTTGCCTAAAGTTGAATACTCTAGCATTGGAGAATGCAGACTTTAACTTGCCAAAAAACTTCAAATGTAATTGAACTATTGTCACTTGTACTGAGTGGTTCCCCTACCTCAATACTGCCGATTCTATCAGGATTATTACACAGAACCAGATCTAGGATTGTGTTCTCTCTCGTGGGTTGAGTAACAGACTGTATCAAAAAACAGTCATTTACAACATCCAAAAAACTCTTCCTCACATTTACCTTGACCTGACACAGCTTCCCAATTAATTGAAGGGTAGTTGAAGTCCCCCATTACTATTGTCTCACCCTCCTGACATGCTAGTTTAATGTTATCAAAGAGCATACTACTCACTACTGACTGGCTGGTGGCCTATAGCATACTCCAACATTCAGGCCTTTTTGATTTTCCCCCAATATCTTAATCCATAAGTCTTCACTAACACCAAGGGGCTCCATTCCTGGTATTTCCTGAGTATTAAGATTATCCTTTACATAGAGAGCTACGCCTCCTCCTCTTCTTTTGATTCTATCTTTTCTTAGCGGCTTGTATCCCTCTACGTTGTACTCATCCCCATCCCCTGGACCAAACCACGTCTCTGTAATCCCAACAACATCAAAGTTACTATTACTCATAACGGTTTCCAGATCGAGAATTTTTTTTTTATGCTTCTAGCATTTAAACAGAGAAATTTCAGGGTACCATGTGTGCCTCTCCTGCCCTCTACCCCCGCCCCCAGCTGCCCAGAACCACCTCTATTACAGTGCTGTTCTGACTGATTTACAAGCATCGTTTCCTCTCTACTAATAAGATATTTAGCCATGGTGTGTTCTATTCCGGCAGTCTGTCTATCCTTACCCATCTGACTGTATAAACTCCCTGCCCCCCCAGACCCTAGTTTAAATAACCCTCTGCTACCCTAAGCATACGCTGGCCCAGTGCAGCTGTACCCCTCCGGTTCAGGTGCAACCCGTCCCGCTTGTACAGGTCACCCCTGTTCCAAAAGGAGTCCCAGTGCTCCATAAACCTGTACCCCTCTTTCCTACACCAGGTTTGTAGCCACGTGTTAAACCTCCATATAAAGGCTTGCTTCCCTTTGCTTGCACGTGGTACTGGTAGAATTCCAGAGAAGACTATCGTGGAGGTTCTGCTCCTAATCTTCCCCGCTAGCTCAATAAATTTTTCTTGCAGAACCCCGAACCTACCCTTTCCTATGTCATTGGTTCTAACATGGACCATGACCACCGGATCCTCCCCCGCTCTGGCCAGGAGCTTGTCCGCGCTCTCCAGGAGGTCTCCAACCTGGGCACCAGGCAGGCAACAGACCATGCGAGACTCCTTGTCGCGCGAACACACTATGCTATCTACCCCTCTAATGACTGAATCCCCCACTATCACCAACTCCCTTTTCTTGGAGGATGAGGCCACCTGGGTGCCCTGGGGCTCTTCAGTCCTCCCACTCTCAGGATCGTGGGTCAACTCGTCCTGCAGTGGCGCGAAACGGTTGGTCACCGCAATCTCTGGAGATACTGCCCCTCTTGGAATTTTGTGCCCCTTTCTATGTTTATGCCCTACTGTAACCCAGCTCTCTCGCCCTATCTGGTCTGTATCTTCCCCCCTACCCGGCTTGGGTGAGCACACTATCTCTCTATAGGGCGTACTAATCAGTTCCTGGAACTCTAACAATTCAGGATTACTGTGGAGTCCAGCTAGTTGGGCCTCGAGATCAAGAATCTTGTTCTCCAAGTGCTCAACAAGTCGGCAATGGTCGCAGATGAACTCATTCTGGAGGTCTCCCTCCAGAAATCCGATCATCCGGCAACTCTCGCACAGTTTTGGCCACATTTTTTCCCCTAACTGTAAACGCTTTCCCTAAATAAGGATTTACTGCCGAGACAGAATTACCAGCTAAAAGCACCGAGGTGGCTCAGAACAGTCAGAAGGCAGAAATCAAGCGCAAGAAATGCCACTTAGCCTAATACAATAAAATTACGTTTACAGTTCAGCAAACGCGCAGACGCGCTAACACAACCAGAATCAGAATATCCTAAAATCTGACGCTGAAAAATAGTAGAAAAAGGTAAAAAAGTGAACCGGCTAGTTAGCTAAACTACCCGAATAGCTAGCTAAAGTGTGCTGCTTAATTATTTAGAGATTTGCTCCTGAGAGGGCGAAAAACCACAAAAAACCTCTCGTCGGCTAGAGCCGAATTAGCTGCGATGGAGGAAAAAAAGTGGAAAATTCCCTCTCTGTCCCCTAATGGCAACAAAAGATTCAACTTTAAGAGCAGATCAGACCTACCTTATGTAATGGCTAGGTAAATAGCACCAATTTTTATTTTTATCCGATTGAATGTAATAGCACAGAAACCACTCCACAAACACAACACCAACAAACACAGCAGGAACTCGTCCAAGCTAGAGCAGTCGAGCAAGAGCGATCGAGCAATCGAGCAAGAGCCAAAGCAATCGAGAGGGGAGCCAAAGCAATCGAGATCCATATAATCTTAAATCTGTAAAATACACCTTCAGACATGTATATCCCTTCATTCATCTTTACTACTCATTTCCTCTCCATTTCTCTTTCAGGTTCCAGAGGAGGTATGGGAAAATGGAGTCATGGCTTGGTGTGATGCTGTGATAAAATCACTGTGATTTGTCCACATTGCTGTCTCATTTATGTAGCACTGCTTGTGATAATTGACTGCTGCTTAATTAGTAAATCCCTTTCCACTGGCCTTGGATTGTTTCTGCCTAATGAATGGGTTACTGTTACACAATTCACTCAGGAGCTGATTCAGACTGTTCAGTGTTTGTTTTGTTTTGTTTTGCATGCCTTGTGTGTTGGGATTCAGATTTAACTTATGGACCTGTAGCAAAGGGCAAGAGCAGTCACCCCACCCAGCCTCGAACCTGGATCTACTGGGTACCAATCTTGCAGCTTGACCGCAACGCCAAAGATCCAGGCTCTTTTGGCATCATGGTCAAAGCCAGGTTCTTTGGCGTTGCGCACAAAGCTGCAGTTTGGTACCCTCTAGACCTGGGTTCAAGGCCAGGTGGGGTGACTGCTCTTCCTTACAGGACCTTTGCTACAGGACCTTTGTATTTCTTACAATGGGTGGTACAAAGCTACACCTCCTAACCTAAAGCCTGGTGGCCAATAGATTTCCTTACGGAGTTATTAGTCCTCATTGATGAATGCATTTGCAAGACACTCATTTTAATCATAAAAGCTGAAAAGATATTTCCGAGAAAATAAAGCAGTTCTGGAACCCATATGCGCCTTGTCAATAGTATAAAATATGCATGAGCATATAGGCATAAAATGATACAAGTGAAAATGATTGAATATCTTTATTTTAAAAAGACTTGAGAGAGACCGTATCTGATTCCTGTTACAATTTATGCAGATCGGTCCAATGGTTTTTGAGAAGTCATTTATATTAATAGGCTAATAACCCTAATTTGCATAATACTATTTAAATGACATTTTAAGATAACTACATATATCAGTAGAATCTATGGAAGGAGTGGAACACTTGAACTGGAACTGGAAACTGGAACTTGGTTTCACATCTGTGACATGTGGTTCATGAGTAATGACCATTTAAAATTTGAAAATTTTTTGAGGTCAAAATTTTTGGCCTTACCAAGTGACCCATTGGGCAAGTACATGTATCCTTGATGACAAAGGACTTCCACAGTTCCTGAGAAACTGTCCAAATTTTGTCCATTTTAGATACACTGTAGCAGAGTTATAGCTGGCTTGAAAAGACAGAATAATAAAAGAAAAAGAAAAATAAAAGACTAAAAAATGTTTTAAATCCTAGCAAAACAATAGGGTGCCTACGCAGCACTGGTGCTTGTCCCCCTAACAAGGCAAGGGGTGGAGGGGGGAATAATCCATGAATACAAATACCCCAATCGTAACCACAGGCTAAGGTTACAGCATGTAGTCTAAGTCCAAGGGAGGCTTTTTACCGCATCAGGATAAATGGCTCATGAGCTCTTTTGTAAGATGCTGAACTCGGCTAGGTAAAACTAAATAAAACAACACTAAGGTGCAGGTGCAAGTCCTCTCAACCCTTCGTTTGCTGGCCAAAGGTATCTTTCAGAGGGATCTCAGTGGCATGTCTAGCGTATTCCAGCTGTCACTAAGATATATTTTGCATAATTTTGTAAAACCTAACTACTGACTGTTGTCCCAGCAAAAAACAAATACCATTTAAGACAACAGCATCAAGATGACTTAAATTGTTGCAAACCCCAACAAATGCTAACTATGGATGTCCCCAACATAAGAGCAATTTCCTAAAATCAAAAAGCAGTCACCAACATTTCAGCCATATTCAAGCGTGCTGCAATGGATCTATTTTTCCTCTCTTCCTCTTCCAGCCAGTGGTTCATCTTTTTATGCTTATCTGGAAGGGAGAATGCCTCTAGCTGCATGATGACATGAGCATTATGTGCCAAATAAAAAACAAAAAAAAAAATTAGAGTGTGTGCACCTGATGTGTCTGTGACCCAATCCTAACACCCACGTACTGAAGGACATCATTCACATGGCAACATGATACGGTCATATCTTTCAGACTGCAGTTCAACAGCACGTCAAAAAGAAGTCCTTAATGGATTCCCCAACATGATGGGGAAAATATAAAACCATAAGGGCAGCAGCCGCAAACAAATTTAATTGTGTTAATTGGATATAACTTCATCACATCCAGTTCCTTTGTGACGCCTGTATTACACCTCTAAACAAGGCTGCTCAGTGGCTAGGACTCCTGTAAGGAACAATGGCATGAGCCATCTCCTGGATGCAGGGGCTACAAGAAACCAATGGAGATGCTTACTGTCTGATGGATTTCAGTTTTATTTAAATAAAATAAAACATATAGTCTCATTGACAACTCATTTTATGTTGATCACTCCATTCCTTTCCTTTGCACATTTTTTACTCCATTTTCATTTAATTGCTGTTGATATTTGAATTTAAAACAATGGCTTAAGTACCCACCATATAAGACACACGAAGGCAGTCACTGGGTGGAATCTGAAAGCTCATTCATGTATGCATGTAATTATGGCCATTTGTATTTTATAAAAGAAATATGCATATGTGAACTTAGGAACTGGAAAGACTACGTACAAAATAACCAGTTTAACTGGGCTGAGGTAAACTTGCATGTGACTGTCCTGTGCTGTGTGTGGATCTTCAAGTTGTGCTTCAATTTTCCCAATCTCTAAAAAAGAAAAAAAAGTGAAACAGAGTGAGGGCAAAGGGGTTTACCCCATAGACCTGATTTACTGAGAACATTGATGGGAGGCAGCTGCAGCAGAAGAATACCAGTATAGCAGCAATAAGCACAATGAAAGTATCTGCAATAAGGTAAATAACGAGAATGGGCACAAGAGCTTAACCCCAGGCACTGGTTCCTTTGGTGTAGCAGGGGTCTAAACAGGAGATAGAATCCAGGGGTGCAATTGTTATGCACTCTCACATTAAAATACAGCAACATAGACATGTGTAATGCTGTGAATGTTCTGTTTATCAATGGTACTGAACATGCACTGGTTTAAAACCAGATGCGGCAATGTTCAAAAATATTAGTAGCTATGTTATTAGGAATAGATTCTATGCTCTCCATTAAGGAGTCTGGTTAAAAGGCAACCACACTAATTACAACACACATGCGCAATTACCTTTTCTGCAATTGCTTTGAAACTTCTGTTTATCTGTTATTATCATATGTCATTATTTTGTGCCTATAAGTACATATTCTTTCATATTAGTTACTGACACTGTTTACATTCTGTTTCTTGCTACAACACAATTTTGACATCTGCATGGGGAAACATCAAAAGCCATATCCCAATATTTCATTGTAAATATTACTTGTCATAAGTACAGCGGTATGCCTACATCTAATTTTAGATACAGAGCAGTTTGGAAAGCTGCATGCCAGTTTATGTAACGTGTGTAATGCTTTCTCTGCACCCTAATGCACACTTTCTCTCTGTCTGTCCCTGAGCTAGATGCAAGGCAATCAGCAGCATATACCAAAGGATTTCTTCTTGTTCAATGCCTCCAAGGCACGATGCAAGTCCTACATTAACCTGCGTGAGGTTACACAACGTTTCCGGCTAAGCCCTGGAGAGTATGTCATTGTACCCTCCACCTTCGAGCCCCACCGGGAAGGAGAGTTCATCCTCAGGGTCTTCTCTGAAAAGAGGAGTATGTCTGAGTGAGTGAACAGAGTCTGCCTTTTGTGTATCAGTCAGAAAAGACTGGTTTTGATTTAACTGCCCAAAAGTCTGAAAACCATTTCCTTCTAGAATGTGACTACTATATACACTATAGGGTGTAGGTTACTACTAATTTGATCACTGTAATGCCCTTTTTGCTTGTCTTCCTGCCTGTGCCATCAAACTCCTGTAGCTAACTTAGAATTCAGCTGTACAACTTGTCGACAACCTTCCTAAACCTAGTAACATCCCTACTCACCTCACTTAACTGGTTTCCTTTTACTGTTAACATCAAGTTAAAAACCTTGGTGCTATACTACACTGCTACACTGCCACCCAACACACCACACCATGCCTATCTGTCCTGGTACCCCAGTGGTGGAATGAACTTCTCTTGAGGGTCAGGACAGAATCACTGACTAACTACCAAAACAGACAGAAGACCCACCTCTTTACACTTCATCTTGGGTCCTCTAGAACCTGCTACTTCTATTACTTACTGCTTCACTACTTGAATTATTGCCATTCGGTTGGAATATTATGTGATTTTGTGATATATGGTAGTGTATATACATAACAACTTCCCATAGTTTTCTAGGCTGTCCTGAATGGCGTTGTGCTTGTACTCACTGATCTGGGAGTGTTGCTGATCAGCTCTGTCACTGTTGATCAAATAACTTGGATGTATACACTCTGTGCTTTTGCAATAGAAGTTGCTCTAGATCAGTGGTTCTCATCCCTGCTCCTGGGGGCACACTGTCCTGCATATCTTTTATCTATCCTTGCTGCTTGATTAAATCAGGTGTGCTCAGCTAATAAAAAGTGCCACTGATGACTTCAGTCAGGCAGGATAGATAGAAGATATGCAGGACAGTCTGCCTTCAGGAGCAGGGTTGAGAACCACTGCTCTAAATAATAGTGCCTGCTAATTGCATGTAATGTAATGCAATAAACATTTTGTTAACGAGCATAGCAGTGTGTTGGTTGTTAGTATTTTGCACACTACAATATTGCTTTGATTCCTAATATCTGTCCATCATCAGAGATACAGCGGGGTTCTGGATGGTAACAGTTATTTACATCTGTAACTATGGAAATCTGATATTATGTGCACATGCAATGGCGGTTCCTCCTAGTGCACATTCCACAGTTCACAACTTCAATCCCCAAGTGCGTACCAGAATAGATTGCTGGAATTCCCTGAATGACAGTCAGTCTAAGCCCATGGACTGTAACTTCTTCACTATGAAATACCATTCCAATCTGTCCAAGATCTAACTAAATTAACTAAATCTGTTTCCTCCAGCTAATATCCTTGGTTTACCTTCAGATCCAGTGGTGTGTGATACAGTTATGGTGAAGCCACAGAACTGCCTCAGGGGGATGGACAGCCTCTCAGATTATTTAGTGTATTATAAGAAATGGTGACGAAAATGGAGAGGATTGAGTGTGTCTGTTGCCACTGGCCAGTAGGTGTGCTTCAATGAATCCTCTGTCTATATCACTATGTAGTTAAAGCCAGTACATGATTTCTTTCACCCTGAACTCTGCTTAAATATCAGGATGTCCTTGGTGCACATTTAGGGATGGAATTCATGCACAGAATTTCTGAATGGCAGTTATGGATGCCATTTATGGTAGGCTTAGCAGGCTGTGACTGCAGAGCATCACCATACTGTGAATTCTGCCCTTGTATGGAGGATGAGGACCCCACAACCTGGGCATATTGCTTTCACTGAGTGCAAAGTTTCTTTTGGCATGCTGGTTGCAGTCACGTCACTGCAGCCACTAATGAACTTTGAGAAATAGTTACTCACAATAGCAAGGCAATAGCAAATTGTGTACTTATCCACCAATCTGAACATACACTATATGGACAAAAGTATTCAGACGCCTGACCATTACATTGTAATGACATTGTATTCAAATACATATACTTTAATATGGAGTTGGTCCCCCTTTTGCAGCTATAACAGCTTCCACTCTTCTTGGAAGGCTTTCCACAAGATTTTGGAGTGTTTCTGTGGGAATTTGTGCCCATTCATTCTGTAGAGCATTTATGAGGTCAGGCACTGAGATGTTGGACAAGAAGGCCTGGCTCACAATCTCCGTTCCACTTCATCCCAAAGGTGCTCGATGGGGTTGAGGTCAGGGCTCTGTGCAGGCCAGTCAAGTTCTTCCACACCGAACTCATCAAACCATGTCTTTATAGTCCTTGCCTTGTGCACTGGGGCGCAGTCATGTTGGAACAGAAAAGGGCCTTCCCAAAACTGTTGCCACAAAGTTGGAAGCATAGCATTGTCCAAAATGTCTTGGTATGCTGAAGCATTAAGTTTGCCTTTAATTGGAGATAAGGGGCCTAGCCCAAACCCTGAAAAACAGCCCCATACCATTATCCCTCTTCCACCAAACTTCACAGTTGGCACAATGCAGTCAGGCAGGTAACGTTCTCCCGGCATCCGCCAAACCCAGACTCGCCAAAACAGAGAAGCATGATTCGACACTCCACAGAACACGTTTCCACTGCTCCACAGTCCAGTGTCCGTGTGCTTTACACCATTCCATCCGACGCTTGGCATTGGACTTGGTGATGTGAGGCTTGCATGCAGCTGCTCGGCCATGGAAACCCATTCCATGAAGCTCTTGCCGTACAGTTTTTGTACTTACATCAATGCCAGTGGAAGTTCGGAACTCTTCAGCTATGGAATCAGCAGAGCGTTGGCGACTTTTACGCACCATGCGCCTTAGCAGTCGTTGACCCCGCTCTGTGATTTTACGTGGTCTTCCGCTTCGTGGCTGAGTTGCTGTTGTTCCTAAACGCTTCCACTTTTTAATAATATCACTTACAGTTGACCGTGGAATATCCAGCAGGGATGAAATTTCACGAACCATCTTATTGCAAAGGTGGCATCCTATCACAGTACCACGCTTGAAGTCACTGAGCTCTTCAGAACAACTCATTTTGTATCACAAATGTTTGCAAATGGAGACTGCATGGCTAGGTGCTTGATTTTATACACTTGTGGCAACAGGTCTGATTGAAACATGATTGAAAAATGTTTAACCATTTTAAATTTATTTATTTTAAATTATTGTGTATTTCACATATCCCTGCTACAATACATACATGGAGTACACCTGTATTTTAGTCCTGCACTGTGAGATATGAATAAGTAAGGATGTAGCCTGCTCATGGGGCAGAGTCTGTATTAAAGGTACAATGCAACTGTCCCAATTGGCTGGTGCAGGGGTACACCTTTGTCACACCCTCTGCTCATTAAAGAGGTTATCCTGGCCCAGTTCTTATTGCTTTATTTGAAAATGTAACCTCCCTGTATTGTCACAATGACTGATGTTTTGCTGCTTTCTGCTCAGGGAAATAGAGAACAAGATTGAGGCCGACCATTCAGTGGTGAGTGCTTTTATTTTTCTTTAATTCCATTTCTCTTATTCCATTCATTCCATAGTTCCTCTATGCTCTGCACCTGTCCCTTCCCTCTGTTCCTCTACCTTAGCACCACTGGTATAAGATCGTGTGAGACACACATTGCCATAAAAGTCCACAACATCCTTAGCATACACTGTCATTTTCCTGTCCCTCTTGTTGAAATATATTGCATTTTTCCTTGTCTCCCATAGCCAGAAAAGAAACCAAAAAAGAAAGAAAAGGTACTGCACACAGCCATGCATGTCTCTGCTTCAGTGAACACAATGGGAAAAGGACATTATTGCTTCCCCATCTGTTAATGTAGAACTTTATCCTGGGGAATATGCCCTGACACAAATTAAAAGAACAAATGTAACATGCATTTATCATGAAACATAAAACAGAGTCATAAAAACAATTAAACTAATCAATTATTCATTATTCATATCACTAAATAGACAATCTACCCTTGACAAAGAGGTAATAAGGAATGTAATGATGGAATCACTGTTGTTTGCATGAATGTGAATGTAAATTAATAATACCGACTCAGCAGAGGTGAAACGTTTTTTCAAATGCCATGATTAAGAGAATGTTCTTCATCTGATTGTCTAAGAATAAAATCATGTACATTTAATCTTGTGAGTTTCAATTGTCTGAAAAGGAATGGAAGCTTCTGTAACTTCATTCAAGCTTACCCCACATTTGTTGTATTACTGGTTGTTGTAAAGTTGTAAAGTTGTATGTAAAGTTGTTTTACCAGAAGATTAATCCAAAAATGTAGCTTTATTGACATGCTTACCAATGATATATTATAGTGGGCCGAGAGAAGGATAAAAGTAAGAAGGGCTTGATTCCATTTTATTTGTGTAGCATTTTTTACAAAGGACATTTGTCAAAAAGCACCTTTACAGAGGTGGACCAGGAGTCAGGAGTCAATTCTTGTAGCTAAAGCTCCAGGCAGGTGCGTCAGACACAAGATCCATTGTTCCTGATAAAAGACTACAGGGATTAGTCTTGTATGTACTGCATGCACTGCACTATACAATGGAATTGCTGCAATGAACTGATGCCTTTAATGTCTTACCCCAATGCTATGTTCCGTTATTTTCCAAGTGTTTTGGGGTTGGGGAATAGTTTTATATGTCTTTCCCAATTGGTTCTTGGTTTTCTGTTTCTTTGATTCCCTCTGAAAAAAATCCACTATGCCATATAGTATTCTCTGAAAATCTCAATGAACTATAACAAATAAAGGGTGAGTGATGGATTGATTGATGCCTACTAAGCAGCAATGTGGCATGTAGTAGGGAGCAATGCTTGCAAACCCACTGGCTGCTTCTTCTTGTATAGTTTGGCAGGGTAATTCTACAATCAATTAAGCAACAAATTAAATATAATACAAGATTGTTTCTTATTAAATCATTACTAAGTCAGATGTAATAACTTATTTGTGTAAAAAATCCCATACATTGTGAAATGCTGAATGTATGGGAAAACCTTAGGATATCCACATAAAAAGACCAAGGTGACGGTGGCAAGGAAAAACATCCACTGATGACAAAGGTGGACAGTAACCAGGATTCAACTCTTAAACTGAGCACAAAATATCTTCTTCTCCCTAACCATTAGGGATGTGATGACACATTGATCCATATCAAAACAAAAGCAACATTATAGCTGTATTAATGTTGATGGGAGTTCATCAATACCTTCCATACCCTGATTATTTATGTGTATCCATATTAATGCAGTAATAAGGATGAAACTGTAGTGTACTTGTGGCAATCCCAGTAATCTGAGTGTTATTTCAATTGCATATAATGAATTACTTATAATAACTAAAAAGAATTAAATAGCTACCCTAAATTTCTTTAAAAGCATAGAATAATTTTAAGGTTATGTTGAATCGGATTGTATGGAAGTGCATACTCAGATATATGTCGATATATTTTGTATTGCTGCTTATATATTGACATTGTATCTTAATAGATTTTTAAGAAAAAAAAGATTTTTAAACCCCTACTGAGCCTTCAGATAATTTAATATGCTTACAGAGTGTTTAATATTTGATGACAGTAGCTTTCTCTGGAAATCCCTATCTGAACATGTCATGCTCTGGTTATTGAGAGGTTGTCTGCTGAATTGCATGTTGTCCTCTTTGCCTGCTTCTAATGACAAGTATCGCATAAAGCATGAAAAAATGATCACATTATGATATAAAATTTTAAATTTCTACCCCCCCCCCCCCCCGTGTCTCTTCTCCATTCACTCCCTCTCTTACCCTCTTTGCATCTCTCCTCCATCTACCCCACTCCCTTCCTGTGTCTCTCCTTAGCCCATTGTGTTTGTGTCAGACAGAGCAAAAGCCAATAAGGAGATAGAGCTGGATGAGTACGAGAAGCAGATACCAAATGGGAAGACAGACAAAGAAAAGGTTTCAATTCTCTCATTGTTGGGGAACAGGGAAGGTCGGTCAAGGAGAGGGAAATCTTACCCCCCTCCCCCCATCCCCCCACTACCCCAGTGAAAGTCTGGTATTCAATCTGCCCCTTGAGAGCAAGACCTTTGACTAAAATAAAACAGCATGCTGACCCACAAGTTGTCCTCTTATGGTTAACTCAGCAGGAGTATACTGTATCTGAACTGTGGTGATACAGCCCCCTGCTGACACAAAAAGAAAGCACAGACACCAGCCCTGGGAAGAGAAGGAAAGGGTCAGGCACATAGTTGGCCTGCCTCACTATCCTACTCACTGACTGGCTCAGAAAACCACTGTACACACATGTACCCGCTAAAAAGCTTTCCAAACAACATGAGCCTAACTCCTTTGATCTTTTTTCACCCCTTCATAAGAAAACATGATAATATAAAGTCTTAAATGGCATAGACAAGTACAAATGTGATTTAGTATTTGGGGGGAAATGTAAGATAAAAATAATCTGCTGGCTGGATGGGGATATCCCCAGCTCATACCAGACTCTCTTTCTGTCTTCTCTGTGTAGCCAAAACCAGGTCTGGCAGAAGAGGAGAGTGAGGAGGACAAGCTGTTTCGTACAATCTTCCAGCAGATTGCTGGGGATGTAAGTAAGGTCAGGGTGGGGTGGGAGAAAGTACAAGAGGGTGGATTAAGGGTTAGGTGACATGAATACTGAGGGTGGATTAGAGGTGGGGGGTATGAGCACTGGCGGACTCAGGGGGTGCCCCCATGGTTGAAAAAGCATTGCTAAAGTGCCCTCTAGAATGGCAAAAACAAGAGGAAGTGCCCTATTGGCTGCCCTTCACATGGGAAAAAATAATTTAGTGCCCTCTAGGGTGCCCCTTCATGCAATAAATTATGAAGATGTGCCCTCTACAGCAAGGAAATTCAATAATGTTTCTTAATGAGTGCCCTTCTAGTGGAGAAAACATGATGCAGTGCCCTATAAGGTGCCCTGACAATGGTCTAAAGTTGACGTTCCCTATGGGTTCCCTTCCAATGGAAAAGGGTGTCGTTATGAAGTGCCCTCTGTGCCGCTCCTACATAACAGTGTCCCAAAGGGTTCCCTTTCCAGTGGAGAAAATGTGATGTGGTGCCATATAGGTGCCCTTACAATGGGATAAACTTGAGGTTCCCTACAGGTGCCTTTCTGATGAAAAAAAACTCATGAAGTGCCCTCTTAGATGCCCTTCCAAGTGAGAAAACACAATGAAGTGCCCTTGCAAAGGAGAGACAAAAACCTGGTGAAGGAAATGAGATGCAGTGCCCTACAGTCTCCCCTACAACGTGCCCTCTAGGGCAGGCTTTCCCAAAGTGGGTGCCGTGACGTCAGTCTAGGGGTGCCGCCAAGTACTTTGATAACATTTTGAATTTACCTCTCAAATCCTGCTTATATTCAAAACACATTGCATGGCCGCTAACAAATCTTTTCTGCGTTCTTGCAAGGGGCCAATAAGTTAGGCTAATATGTAGCTAGCATTTTGATGTAATCTCATCTGCACTGTCCATTGACACTGTCCATTAATCTTAATCAAGGGTGAAGACTATATTTCATCAAGCATGATGCATCATAGCTTTTTGCATGCTGGTGGGGCCCCATGTCTTGCAGTAGGTGCCCTTTTTATTTTTTCGCCCCCTGCCCTTCAAACAGCCTGAGTCTGCCACTGGGTATGAGCAAGGGGTGGGTTAGGGTTAGGCGCATGTATAATATATGTGTGTGTGTGTGTGTATTTATATATGTATAGCCAGCTAACATTAGCTAACATAGGTGACATTAGTAAATTGGTTCCTTCACTTTCTACCATTGGTGGCCTTAACTCAGCCAACATCATGAAAGCCAACAGCAACAGTAACTAAGGGGACCAGGGCTTAGTCTTTTGAAGTCTTAAATTCAACTCCATGATCTGAAGTTATCCTACTCCTAGTCTTGGCACTGAACCAACATGTTAAGAGATTTTAGTCAAACTTCATTTTGGAGTTGTGTCTAGACAACCAGGCAGTAAATGCCTATGGGAATGTATTACTTTAGTAGAATGGGAAATAGACAAATTCTGGTGCTCTCATCACCACATTGGTTGTTTCAACTCCTGCAGTTTCCACTTCCATTCTAGCTCAGTTGTGTCATTTGGTGCCTACATCTGGTTGATTGGAAGATACTGCTTAGACCTCAGTCTGAGAAATGTTAGAGTGTTGTTATATATACGCTATTAAATGTAATTGGGGAGGAAAGTCAATATTTCTGTCATTGTAATAAAATCTACAACCCCTACCATTATTCATTTAGGAAAAAGCACTGTTTATCATTCAAATCATTTGAAACTTTGAGAGTAAACTGTCCATTGACATGTTTGGTATTTGAGAGCAAAGTTTGCACTTATGAAAATGCTAACATATTTCTGTTGTCTTTTTTATGAAAACTTACATGGATTTTTGTAATCATTGTCACAATTTGTTGTTTTTTATGATAAGAGGTGGTATATAAAATCTCAGCAAAAATTATGGCAAAAGGGCATACTTGATGTTGAATTAAAGTTGGTTCAGAGTTAATCCTGCTCCTATCCTACAGGGAGCACCCACTCCACTGTAGAATGCCGTATGACTTGTGAAAAATAGCCATGATCCCAAAAAACGCTGTTGCATAAAGGGTAGAAAAGTATTCAAAATTTGTAAATTAATTTTCCAGGTATATGCCCAGTACTGGTAGCTGTGTAAGTGTTGTTGAGTTTTAGTAACTTCCAAATTGTTGTTGTTGCCTGTGTTAAAAGAAAAAATCACAGGTTAAAAACAGTAAAAAACACAATTTCATGGGCTCTCTTTTTGCAGGACTTGGAGATCACTGCCATTGAACTCAAGAATGTTCTTAACAAGGTGATTTCAAAATGTGAGTGCAATACTTTTTCATCTTACATCCCTTACAACCCTTACCAGATGGTCAGGACCATATGCCATTACTTTTTGAAGATGCTGAGAGTAAGCACTGTAATAAACTTGGTTTTGGTTGCAAATATGTGTCCATATCCCCAACAGTATTAGTTGCAAATGCAAACATTGTATGATGGATTCTTAGTGGCAGTGTTCACAAAATGGACTGATACTGTTAGGGTTTATGGTATTTTAGTCACCTCACATGGAAACATCACAAATGGTTTAACATTACTTCTGCTGTTTTACTTTTATTGAAAAGTGACCCCAAATACACTGCATCTTTCCCATAGTTTAAAATGTCATAATTACCCACTTAATTTAGGATGTCAAAGCAGACAGTATCAGTACAATATGAGAGACATTAGAGCTGACAAATACGTTTTTACTCCAGTACTTTAGAAGGAAAAATGATAAAATCATTTTTAAAAGATCCAACATTCTCCAAGGTAAGGTAAAAGTAAATGCTGCTGTAAATACATGCCATAAATTCATACATTTTGTAGAGATCAAGAAATTAGTTTCCACGCGGTAGTGAATGTTAGCTTCAGTATTAACTACCAAACCTATAGATATTGTTTCGTAATAATGTTCCATGAATTCTAATTCCCTGTTATGTCTTACAGAAGTTAATCTTTGTGTGCTGTGAGGGAGGTTCTGGGAGTTAACATAGAAGTAGCATAGACGCCTTTCTTGTCAGGCAAAACAGTTCACAGCAGGTACATGTGTTCAAAGAGAATGAATTCATGATGAGGTACCATGAGTTAAAGCTTAACAAAGTGTCATCACACATTAGTTAGTCATTTTTAAAGGTGTGAATGTTAACTAATATTAGTTCATGTTAACTACTGAAACCTTATTGTAAAGTGCTACCATAAAATGTGTTTTGTCTCATCAACACTATATTTGATCTTTACTGCACCTCAATCAACAGCACCTCCACCTCACATCGGGAAAAGTTCCTTTTCTTTGCAAGTTTTTAGACATGTTCATTTAGGAAAAATTGCTCAGTTGGCCATGTCTAAGGTGAATTGAAAGCCTTCACTGTGCAGAGTTGTTAAGCTTGTTCACATACACTATATGGACAAAAGTATTTGGCCACACCTGTTTTTCAGGGTTTGGGCTAGGCCCCTTATCTCCAGTGAAGGGCAATCTTAACGCTTCAGCATACCAAGACATTTTGGACAATGCTATGCTTCCAACTTTGTGGCAACAGTTTGGGGAACGCCCTTTTCTATTCCAACATGACTGTGCCCCAGTGCACAAAGCAAGGACTATAAAGACATAGTGAGACATGATGAGTTCGGTGTGGAAGAACTTGACTGGCCCGCACAGAGCCCTGACCTCAACCCCATCGAGCACCTTTGGGATGAAGTGGAATGGAGATTGCCAGGCCTTCTCGTCCAACATCAGTGCCTGACCTCATAAATGCTCTACAGAATGAATGGGCACAAATTCCCACAGAAACATTCCAAAATCTTGTGGAAAGCCTTCCAAGCAGAGTGGAAGCTGTTATAGCTGCAAAAGGGGGACCAACTCCATATTAAAGTATATGTATTTGAATACAATGTCATTACAGTCCCTGGTCAGGCATCCGAATACTTTTGTCCATATAGTGTATAAACAATTTGGGCAATTTGTGATTTATTTAGAGTTGGAAAATCTGATGTGTAAAGCAGGCCCAGTTCTGGGTTTCCCCAGTTTAGTTTTTAATTTTTATTCACCAATGCATAATTTTCTTTTTACAGCATATCAAAAAAAAAATGCATAGTATAGCCTATAGGCTACCAACAGCCTGTACCTGACAGAAATGTAAGCTAATCTTCTGATTCCTAAAGCTACCACTCTTTCAAGCTAGCAGTAGCTAACTAGCTAGGAACTGACTAGCTAAGTAACCGAACCTAAACCAGAAACGCTCCTTATACTGCACAACACAAAACCAATAATAGTATCTGTCAAAAATACCAATACAACTGTCAAAAATAAATAAATAAATGCACACTGATTTTTTTTTAATATTTCAATTTTAAATTATATATATGAGAAAAATGTCGCTATGATTCAATTCAATTCATTTTTATTTGTATAGTGCTTTTTTACAACACAAGTTGTCACAAAGCAGCTTTACTTTGTTCCCAGGCCTGAGACCCCCTGAGAGCAAGCCTAAGGCAACAGTGGCAAGGAAAAACTCCCTATCAGGAAGAAACCTTGAGCAGAACCGGGCTCATAGGGGGGGCCCATCTGCTTCTGGCCGGCACTGGGCAGATAGAGTTACAGACAAGTTATGCAATGTACTTTAAGACATGTATGATTGACAGACAATAACAGCAGAGTTATTATAAGAATGTCTCCTAGGATGTCCGGTTCTTGGAATGCAGTTGGCTTTGATGGGCAGGGCAGCGAGGTAGCAGGACTGGAGAACAGGATGAGACGCTTGGGCTATAGCTCCGGACAGGAGCCCGGAGCAGGGATAGGAAGCAAACAGAAAACAGTGGTTAGTGGATGATAAGAATGGCAGGGATGTAGAACAGAGAGGCAGGAGAGGAGGGGCAGAGAAAAGGTGTGCAACAAGGAAAGACCCCGGCAGGCTAACATTATGGCAGCATACCTAGGGGACGGGAGGCAAGGGACTGGCATAGTCATGAGGGCGACCCTAAGACAGTCAACACCAGATCACGGCACAGGGTCCATGAAAGCAATGACCACTTAGTCCACCAGAGACTCTATGATCCACGCCAGCACCAGGCCATGTCCCTCAGCTGAAGGATTTACTATATAGATATGTTTTGAGCCTAGACTTAAAGGTGGAGAGAGAGTCTGTTCCCCGAATCTCGGAGGGTAAGCTGTTCCACAGGAGAGGGGCTTGATAGGAAAAGGCTCTACCGCCTACAGTAGTTTTGCCCACTCTTGGAATGGTGAGAAGCCTGGCATTTTGGGAGCGAAGGGCTCTCTGCGGAAGATATGGGTGAAGAAGGTCCTTAAGATGGGGGGGGGGGGCAAGCCCATTTAGAGCCTTAAATGTGAGTAAGAGTATTTTAAAAACGATCCGGTATTTAATAGGTAGCCAATGGAGAGAAACTATGATCTAGTTTTCAAGCAAGAGCCATGCACTGTAGAACTGTCAGTTAATTTTTCTGTCTACAAGTTTTGTAGTGTTCAGCCAACCAATCAGAAATTGGAACAGTTTCTAGTTGAGCTAGCCAATGATTCGCCTACAGGATTCCAAACGAGCGTAACTACTCTGACAGATACTCTGATACACATGCTTCTGGCCAGAACAATGATCAGTCATTTGCGTGGGCAATGCTAAAATTTGGGTGGGCAATGCCCACCCCTGCCCACCTCTAGGTCCAGCCATGGTGTAAAGGAAACCAATTTGGCTACCTCATCAGAATATGCTTTTCCTTGCCTATTGTTCAGCATTAGTATTCTTGTGCATTCAGGCACGACTGAGTTCAGCGTTATCACACATGGGCTAATGAATGGCAATAGAACCTATTCACTGGACGGACTGTCCCAATGTGCGTATGTGTGTATAGGCTGGGTTCGGCTCGAGTGGGCTCTACAGACTGATGAAAAAGCGCAGATCTTTTTAGCAGAAAACCACTTATAGGATGAAGGAACCTGCTACCTTCAAGCACGCAGACTTTGGCTTTGGAAGGTTTCATACCAAATGCACTGACTCAAAGCTTGAAAATGCCACATTGTCATGACCACATGTATTTGTGCATGCACCTGACCATTGTACACTGTGGTAGAGACTTTTACACCATTAAAATCAGGCCCTTTGTCTCCCTCTGTCACCACAGACAAAGAATACAGGGCAGAAGGCTTCACTCTGGAGAGCTGCAGAAGTATGATTGCACTAATGGATGTATCCTACACATGTATCAAAAGCACATATGTCTGCATTTGTTACATATTGGAATCTGTACTCTATATTCATATTTGTCATTTATGGTATTGATTGCTTTAACATGTTTTCTTTTAATATTTCATAGACTTGAATAATCAAATGATAAAATATCTGCAATGAAAGGTGTGTCCGCATGGTGTGTGCTACTGTGAAAACAGTTGTCATCTTAACTGCATCTCTGTAGACAGATGGGACAGGAAGACTGAACTTACAGGAGTTCCGACACCTGTGGAACAAAATCAAACAGTGGCTGGTAAACAGTCCTCTGTGCCATGAACATTAATCCATTAAACAGTCATCTGGTATTTTTAGTTTTAAGAGATTGCTTAAAAATAACTGTCAGAGGCTTGTACACCACTTCCGCTAGTTCCCTGAGAACTCTTGAATATAATCCATCAGGACCTGCTGCCTTATTTGTTTTAAGTTTTTGAAGTTTATCTAGTACTTCTGCATCATTTAAATCAATTACCTCCATAAGACTCTGAGAACTGAATGTACCTGAAGGCATATGTGAAAACACTTCAGTGGTGAAACTCTTCACAAAGTAACTGTTTAGGGTATCAGTCATAGGTTTGTTATCATAAACCATAACTCCATCCTTATTTTTTATACTTCTTATCTCATCCTTAACTATCCTTTTTCGACTGTAGTATTGAAAAAAGCATTTAGGGCTGCTCTTTGCATCTAGTGCAATCTGTCTTTCAAAATGCCTTTTAGCTTCCCTTATATCTTTCTTAACTTGAGCTCGCATATTTACTGTATTCAATTTTATTACTCTGTGAGCTGTCCAACTTGTATTTTCTAAATGATTTCCTTTTTTGTTTCAAACTGTTCTGTAACGACTTATTCATCCACTGTGGATGCTTCTTTTTCAGCTTCCCTTTTCTCACTTGTGGAATGAATTTACGCTGTACATCCAGAATAATCATTTTAAATATATGCTCCACATTTCTTTGACAGTTTTGCCATCTAGAAGAGGTACCCAGTTTATATTCCTTGTATAATCACACTAAAATAAATAACAAAATAAATAATATATAATAATAATAAATAAAGTCAGCTCATCTAAAGTTGAAAACTCTAGCATTGGAGAATGCAGACTTAACTTGCCAAAAAACTTCAAATGTAACTGCCCTATGGTCACTTGTTCCAAGTGGCTCCCCTACCTCAGTACTGCCGATTCTATCAGGATTATTACACAGAACCAGACCGAGAACTGTGTTCTCTCTTGTAGGTTGAGTAACAGACTGTATCAAAAAACAGTCATTTACAACATCTGAAAACTCTTCTTCACATTTACTTTGACCTGACACAGCTTCCCAATTAATTGAAGGGTAATTGAAGTCCCCTATTACTTAATATTATCAAAGAGCATACAGTTAAAACTGCTGTCTGTCTGAGGCTGGTGGCCTATAACATACTCTGACATTCAGACCCTTTTCATTTTCCCCCAATATTTTAATCCATATGTCTTCACAAACATCAAGGGGCTCCATTCCTGGAATTTCCTGAATATTAAGATTATCCTTTACATAGAGAGCTATGCCCCCTCCTCTTCTATTAGTTCTATCTTTTCTTAGCAGCTTGTATCCCTCTACGTTATACTCATCCCCATCCCCTGCACCAAGCCACGTCTCTGTGATCCCAACAACATCATAATTACTATTACTCATAACAGTTTCTAGTTTTATTTTTTATGCTTCTAGCATTTAAACAGAGGAATTTCAGGGTACTGCATGTGTATTTCCTGTCCTTCCTTTCCACTCCCAGCTGCTCAAAACGACCACTATTACAGTGCTGCTCTGACTGATTTGCAATCATGGTTCCCTCACTACTAATAAAATATTTAGCCATGGTGTGTTCTATTCCGGCAGTCTGTCTATCCCTACCCATCTCACTATATAACCCCCCTGCCCCTCCAGGCCCTAGTTTAAATAACTCTCTGTTACCGTAAGCATATGCTGTCCCAATGCAGCTGTACCCCTCCGGTTTAGGTGTAACCCATCCCGCTTGTACAGGTCACCCCTGTTCCAAAGGGGGTCCAAGTGCCCCATAAACCTGTACCCCTCTTTCCTATACCAGGTTTGTAGCCACGTGTTAAACCTCCATATAAAGGCATGCTTCCCTTTGCTTGCATGTGGTACCTGTAGAATTCCAGAGAAGACTACCGTGGAGGTTCTGCTCCTGATCTTCCCCGCTAGCTCAATAAATTTGTCCTGCAGAACCCCAAATACCCCTTCCTAGGTCCAACATGTACCATGACCATTGGATCCTCCCCCGCTCTGGCCAGGAGCTTGTCTGCAGGCTGCGGGAGGACTCCAACCTGGGCACCAGGCAGGCAACAGACTGTGCGACACTCCTTGTCACGCAAACACACTATGCTATCTACCCCTCTAATGACTGAGTCCCCCACTATCACTAACTCCTTTTTGTTGGAGGATAAGGCCACCTGGGTGCCCTGGGGCTCATCAGTCCTCCCACTCTCAGGATCGTTGGCCAACTCGTCTTGCAGTGGCATGAAACGGTTGGTCACCGTGATCTCTGGAGATGCCGTCCCTCCACTGGATGATGGAGCACATGGCGTCTGTAAACAAAAGCACATGCAAGATAAAAACAAAAACAAAAACAAAGACACACCCACAAAGACAGACAGGGGAAAACACAGAACAGGAAGATCTCAGGCGGAGGTCCTGACAATGGGTGTGTTTCACATTACTCTTTGGACCACTTCCATGAAATCAGCTTCCATGAAGTGTGGTGCTTAGGAGAGCATATCAACTTAAGTACCACCCCAGGAGTCTAGTGTGACCAGGTGCACAGAATGCTCCTGTGTACCCTTTGCTACATCTCATTATGTGAGACTGTCCGTGTTTAATTTTTCTGTAAAACAGATAAATGTTGTATGTTGTCACCCCAAATAGGAGTGTCAACCTTCTAAATTTTAACTGTATTTACTGTTACAATTTTGGATAAATTTTACTGTTTCTACTTACTCCTAGCTTGCTGGTTATCTTTAATTTAGGAAAAGTTATTGTTTCCAGTAGCAGGCTTGGGGAGTAACGGAATACATGTAACGGCGTTACGTAATTAGGATACAAAAAAAGATAACTGTATTCCACTACAGTTACAAAAAAAAAGACGTAATCAGATTACCGATACATTTAGTAAAAATGGGATTAGCAGGATTACAATTTTAAAATACATTTTAAAATAAAGAACGATATACTACCATGCACATGCGCACACATTACAACACTGAACGAGTCTCACAACACCACTCTGGTCTGGAGTGAAACCATAGGCAATCTTACAGTTGCCAATTTATTATCATGTCCTCTAGTGAAAAGAAAATGCTCTCACTGGGTGGAAATTTCGCCATTAGTTTGTCATTAAAGCAGAAAAGGGGAACAACATCACATTACAGTGCAAGTTATGCCTTACAGCTGTGAAAATGCTGTCATCATCCAAGGACTCGACATATAATTTTAAGAAACAAATATAGGTAAAACCAACTGCAAATGTACTACACAGAAATCCAGTTAGCTAACGTTAACGTTTGATAGTTTGTAAGATAAATTAGCTAGCTAGCTACTTGCACATTCAACTGAAAAGTACAAATACCAACTTACAAAGACAAATCTAGCTAGCTAGCTACAATACAAACAAAACAATAAACGTAACTAGCTAGCTACTATCACATTCGGCTGACAAATACAAATATAACCTTGCAAACAAACATATACTGTAGCTACCTTAGCTAGCTACAATAAAAAAAAAAATGTAGAGCGCTTGATAGCTTGCTAGCTATTTGGCTTTCACGCACTTTCCTCAACTATCATATTACTAATAGCTATATCGCTAGCTATCAATCTAATACAGCCTCATCACATCTCTTCTGACCAAATACCACACACACTGCAAGCAACCTGTTCTGACAACTTTAGTACTGTTAGCTAGCTAGCTACTAAGTTAACATTATAGTTAGTAAATTCGCATAGTGACCGCCAGTGTGCGAAATACTGGGTGGCAGTCAGGGGGTCCCCAAGTTGCCATAGACAATCTGGCAACTTGGGTAACTTCAGACAAACATGCAAAACTTATGGATCCGTGTATGACGACTAATCATAATAAAGTTTGCGATGGAAATTACAGGAGTTTCCCGGGAGAAACAACAAAACGGGAGGGCGCTGGGAGATGGCTTTTAACTCATTTCAAAGCAAATACATTATTTTGTGTTTACATCCCACTTTGTTCGAAAAATAATATCAGCCCTATGTTGGAGACAATGCAGAAATTTGCTGTGATTTCAAAACTGGATTACTCGACAACGCTTCGTCACACAGAGAAATCATCGGAAAGGGCAAGTTCTGCTGTTTATTTTGATATGTGGTACGTTGTGAAGCGATAGGGACTTCGTGACTTATTCAACCGAGAAGCAGGAGTGTGAAAATGGGTGAAGAAATTAGTAAAGATATTACTTTGCATAAGTTTTATCTGTCTATCTGTCTTTTATCTGCGAAATATGGGGGGTCTCACACCCCCGAGACCCCCTGTATTTTGCACCCTGGTTACCGCTATTAATCTAAACGCGCATTCGCGCATAACAAAGAAAGGAATACCTGGACAAACAATTAATAAACCTAACAAGGAACATAAAACATTTTATTAGGCTAAACAATTTCACCAGCACATCCAATCCAATCCAAAAGTAAGGGAAAGTAATCAAGTTACGTTTCTTTAATATTGTGATACTTGGATTAGGTTACTGATTACATTTTTTAACAGGTAATTAGTAATTGTATTAGAATACATTTTTAAAGTAACCCTCCCAGCCCTGTCCACTAGTTATCAAAAGTCCATCCATTAGTTAGCAAATGCATCAATAAAGGTGTTTTTTATCCCTAACAACACCATATCTAGATAGTGTACAATACGAGGTTTATAGTTTTACCATTGTGACCAACATGTGATCTGATCTGATGCAAGGTCAATGTGTGTAGAATCAATCAAATTCAGTGAAATGTATTCATTTGTTAGTGTATTTTTACATTGGTAAATTTCACAGAGCTATGAGCATAGAGAATAGTGGATTTTTCCAGATGGAAAAAAACAAAACCCAGGGCTGTTTGTGAAAAACTGGAAAATATTTTCCTGACCCTTGAATAAGGCAGCACAGAGGTTCCTGGAAAATGGGTGGAAATGTTAAATAAAGAAGACGGCAGATCTTTCAGTGCAAGCAATTGGAGGGAAATGTGATGGAAACAGAAGCTATCAGTACATTTATTCATTACATGCATTTATCTATGCTCTCATCCAGCAACTTTCAGCACAAAAGAACAAAAGTATATCCATTTAAATTAAATGAGTGACAGTGTAAGAACATGCTAACAACACTACCAGAGACCAGTGAGTGTGAGCATAACACTCTTCGAGCCCTACCACAGATTATTTAATTTGATTTAAAAAGGTTTGTGCATCTTTCGGTAGCCAAGTAATACATTGCAACACTACATGTAAAATAAATATCAAATACTAGATGTATCAGGTGTTAGGGTGCAGGGATTGCGGTGGAAACGAGCTGCAGTCTGAAGAGGTGGGTCTTCAGTCTGCATCAGAGGATGGCCAGTGATTCTACTGTCCCAATCTCCATGGGGAGTTCATTCCACCACTGAAGGACCAGTACAGATAGGGATCATGTCTGAGACAAGCAACCCTGTCAGGATGGGACAGTCAGTTGCCCTATGGTTCCAGACTGTAGCGAATGCTGAGAGAAGTCACCCCACCCGGCCTCAAACCCGGGTCTACGGGGTACCAACCCTGCAACTTGACCACAACGCCAAAGAGCCAGGCTCGTTGGTATGGCAGTCAGAGCGCATACTCAACTGTAGTGATGGCACTCTGTCACACTGCCCTCCCCTTCAGGAAGCGCGCCCATGCGTTTCACGCACCAAGGCGTCCCTCACGCATCCCCCACCATACTTCTCCCATCCCAGGGTGCCTCACTCACTGGTGCTTCACCAATCTCTGGGGTCCCTCACACCGTGCTTCACCCATCTCTGGGGTCCCTCACACACCGGGGTTAACCGAACCTGGGGGACCCTCATACAGCTCATACCCTAAGCACACCTCTGATGGCCTCGCGGCAAGCCATCCCACTACTGACACCATTTGTAGCGAAGGGCGAGAGCAGTCACCCTACCCAGCCTCGAAGGTACATCAGATCCAGTTATTTGCCTGCCTTGTGTTTCGGAGGTGACTGCATTAGTGTGAAGTCAAAGGAGTGGAGCAGTGGGAGGACGTTTCTAGGTGAATGCTGAAGTCCCCCAGTAGGATCAGGGGGTTACTTCCTCTGTAAAGGAGAATATGTAGTTCCTCAAGGAAGTCTCTCAGGGGTCCAGGTGGTCTGTAAACAACAATACATATTGTAGAGGGATTAGTAATAGCCACAGCATGAAATTCAAAAGATGACATAGACAGATGAGAGACAGGGAGAACAGAGAATTTCAAGGACTGGGATATGCAGAGCCCAGTTCCACCAGAGGCCAGGGGGAGTGTGAGAGAATGAGTTTGCAGCGGAGAGGGCTGCTGGGGTTGCAGTGTTGTTCGGGGTGATCCATACCTCTGTGAGGGTGAGAAACTGAAGAGAGAGGAGGGAGGCATATGCAATGATGAAGTCAGCCTTTCTAGTTGCAGACTGACAGTTCCACAAGCCCCCAGCAATAGTTTGGTTGTCTGCGGAGGTCAACGAGGGGTCGACAAGGTTGTTAATGTTCGAGACTAGGGATGCACGATATTGGATTTTTGACGATATTCCATTTTGCCGATATTTTCAAACTCATTGTGGCTGATGGCAATCGCAGGCTGTCTTGTTTCATTTCAAATCACATTATCTCCTTACGGAGATGTGTTATTTAAAAATGGTCTCACGCCCATCTAGAAGCAGAGACAAGCTTAGCAGCACACAGCTAGCATCCTCCCAGAGCGAGAAACTTAGCTATATATTTTACCCCTCCTCGCATCACTGGTGCTTTACAAGCATTGCAAACAGCAAGTTTGTTATCTGTTTCAAATACTTCAAAATACTTCCATACAGCTGACACGTTGAACCTTGATGCTGGCGCTCACAATAAACATTTAGCGTCATTGCGTGTACATAGTCAAGGTGTCACCTTATTGGCCAGGCACATCGGCAGAAATCTGCATATCTGCCAATGCCAATAATTAACTTCAGCCGATACCGATGTCGTGTTGATATCATCCTGCATTCCTATTCGAGACCATGGAGGACAGTGACAAGTGCATCTTCTGCAGGATGTGGTCATAGGGATTGGATGATAAATGATGCTGTTCACCCTGATGTTCTCCCTCGCTGGACTGACCGAGTCTTTGTCTGACCAAGGCTGCTGCTACAGCTGCTGCTATAGCATTACTCTGCTACTTAAATACACCCTCTTGATCAGCCTCTAACTAAATAGCGCTGTGACCAAAACTCCCACCCAGCTAATTATGAAAACAATAAAACTAATTCAGCAGCAAACAATAAATATACAGCAAACAAACTAACACAGCTTACAAAATGATGTAAAAAGCTACAAACTATAGTTGCGAAGCACAAGATAACGCAAGTATTAGCTTAAAATATTTTTTTTTATAATAATTGACTATTGAGAGTGAAAATAACCTGATCTAGAAGAACACTGGATGCTCGTCCCACAACTGATGAAATACACTCTTCTGATTCTGAACATGAACATGATTTGTTGTGTGCTCCCAAATAACCATTACAGAAAAAGGAACCCGCTTTACAGGAAACCAGGCAGTGAAATCTGGTGTAAACAGGTTCTGCATGTGAACACAGAACCACATAAGCTATGAAGTATGTGTGTGCATGGAGCCCTACAATAATCCAGACACATTTTTCACGAATAGAAATACACATGTACTGTCACTAAGTATTATGTTCTTCCTGCAGGGTATTTTCAAACGCTATGATGCTGACCACTCTGGCACAATCAACAGCTATGAGATGAGGAGTGCGGTCAATGATGCAGGTCAGAGCCCACTCCCAGATTTAATCCGTAAATTCTAAAATATTTCCAACTGCCCCCCAGCATGACTTACATTATGTTCTGTAGCGTGCATGTTTTGTTACATGGTTTGTTGTTTTCACTTGTTTTCACTGCCGAATTTGCTATACTTTGTAACAATAAATCACTGTTTCCTCAAAGCTAATGTTAGCCAGATTTTTTTCAATCTAGTGTTCTAATCACACTGATTTTACCATACTCACAAAAGGGCTAATCACACTGTTGTGACTGTACATGCGAAAGGGTTAAAAAGTATTCATACCCTTTGTAATTACTAGGCTAACTTTGCTCAGGTGCAAGATATTGGGCCACATGTATCAACGGTGCGTACATACTAAAATCATGCTGAGCACTTTTCTACATATAAAATGGTATTTATCAAAACTTTATCACTTTAAATGCTAATTCCACTAATTAAAGGCGTGTCTCGGTCCATATAAGAACAATTGTGGGAGTGGACGTTAAGCATGTTCATGTGCACATAATCTCAGACAATTAGGCGTATGTGGTGTTTGATAACTCTGACGAAAAACCTCCATACGCCTAATTGTCTTCATAAATCTGATCGTAAATCAAATCAGCGTGAGATCATGTGCACATGAACGTGCCTAACGTCCACTCCCACAATTGTTCTTATATGGACCGAGACACACCTTTAATTAGTGGAATTAGCATTTAAAGATCCCAGGTAAATCTGAGTGAATTGCAGAGATTGATGTTGAGGATCAATGGCAGGACGTAAGAAAATATGCATGCTCCTACAGCAAGTTGTACACAAAGATTGATACATATGGCCCATTGTCTCATAAACTCATCCAATTTGTTAATGGTCTCCACCTGTGCAAGAAAATAGTGGATTACCTGTTTTGAATGAGTTCATGAGCATAAATACCTTCCCTCTCTATAACGTCAAACAGTATGGATGGATTTTCCATTGAACAAACCAAAATGAAGAGAAAAGAGCATTCAAAACAAGTGAGGGATATAATTGTGGAGAAGCACAAATCTGGGGAAGGATATAAAAATATTTCAAAGGCATTGAGCATAGCCTGGAGCTCAGTACAGTCCATCATACAGAAGTGGAAGAAATATGTAAGTACAGCCACACTGCCTAGGGCAGGCCACCCCCCTAAACTTAGTCGCCGAACAAGAATGACACTTATCAGAGAGGCTACTACGATGTCAACTGTCACTCTAATCAAGCTACTAAAATCAGTCCCTGCAGCTGGAAATGATGTCAATGGGTCAAACAAGCTTTTGCACAAAAAGAGCCTTTATGGAAGAGTGGCAAGGAAGAAGTCCTTGCTGATAGAAAAGCGCATGCTTGCCTGTAAAGACTTTGCAAAACATTACTTGGAAGATACTGCAAAGATATGGTAGAAGGTCTTGTGGTCTGATGAGAGGTCTGATTAGCCAGGGAACATCATCCCCGCAGTGTAATATGCTGGTGGTAGCATCGTGTTATGGGGGTGCTTTTCAGCAGCAGGGACTGGCAATCTGGTCAAGATTGATGGGAAGATGAATGCTGCATAATAAATGGAGATTCTGGATAAAAACCTACGGCCCTCTGCCAGTAAGTTTAAACTAGAGAGGAAGTTTGTGTTTCAGCAGGACCACAACCCAAAGCTCACTACCAGAGCAACACTGGATCGGCTAAAAATGAAGAAAATCGACATCCGTGAGCGGCCCAGTCAATGTCCTGACCTTAACTCCATCAGGCACCTGTGGAAATACCTCAAAATTGCTGTCCACTGCCGCTCCCCAACTAACTAAGTCGAGTGATCCAAAAATAAAAACATCTCAGTCTAATTAGTCAACATCTCAGTTTGTGGAAATCATTTGTGTGAAAAAAGGGTTGGGGCCTGAATACTTTTCAGGAGTGCATGGTACTGATTCAGATTTGAGTAAAAGGTTGAGGCTAACAAAGGTAACTCGTCGGCTTCACATAGATCAGTCACTACAGTTGTCTTATGTCCCACCCAGGCTTCCGTCTCAACAACCAGCTGTATGACATTATTACTATGCGCTATGCCAATGAGAAAATGAACATGGACTTTGACAGTTTCATCTGCTGCTTGGTGCGACTTGAAGGCATGTTTCGTAAGTATCATACAGCGAAAAATAGAATTATTGTGTCATATAAAGAAACAGCATGAGGAAGGTGCAGACTTTAAGTTCATTTGCAGGGCAGCTTGCTTCTTACTACTGTTTTCTAAAGTGAATGGGATGTCCTTGCAGGGGCGTTCCATGCCTTCGATAAAGATGGTGATGGCATTATTAAACTCAATGTCCTGGAGGTAAGAATTTACCTTGAGACCAGTTTTGGGTAGAGGTGCTCAAACTGTACCTAACACTGTTTGTTTTTCTCCACATACAGTGGCTCCAGCTGACCATGTATGCCTAAACAGACTCCTTCCCAACACTCGAGGAGCTTGCTTTCAGCCCAGACCTGAGCTGTGGCCTCAGGCCAATCCATGCCACTCACAAGCCTGTGAGCCTCACTCTGACCTTTCCTGCACACCGGCCCCACATCTTTTTCACTTGCTTGCCCCACACTTTCCCACATACTAGCTTGTGAGTCTCACAACTTCCCACTCACTAGCCTCATCCATTCCCACACAGTAGCCTGTAAGCCTCACCCTTCCCTTTACAACACACCTTCCCTACCCTTTCCCACACATTAGCCTGTAAGCCTCACTTTCCCCTTTTCCATATGTGTTTCTAAAGTCGTCATGAAAAATATTTGGCTTTTTGCATGATTTTGAGCAGTTTGATTCAGCACTGTTTTTGAAATTAAATCTTCTGATTGACATTCTCCTTGGATCTGTCTCTTTTCTCTTTTCTGGATCTGTTTTTTTACATTATGGTTTTCCTCTGACCATAAACTTGAAACGGTTAATCAAGAACTAAGGATATTAGGACATTAGAGGCAATAGGAGTTTATCACTCATCCAAAGTATTAATGACTTTATTTATGCACAAACAAAAGTATGAAAAAATATGAAAAATACAGTAAAACATAATAAAATGTACTGCATTCAGTTTCAATATATAGCAAATTTAGTGTAGACTGGTAGAAAATTTTAAATATTTAAAAGCCAAATTTTAGAAATGCGGCATTAAAAGGGTTTTAAAAGAAAACAATGAACAACCCTAATGTTCATAGGTAAACCATTCCAGAGCCTGGGAGCCCTCACCTGAAAAGTTTATTTTTCAGTCAGGTGACAAAGCTAGAGAGAAAGGTCTAATCTGTAGATCTAATAAGAATAAGAATAAGAATAAGAAATACTTTATTTATCCCAAAGGAAATTTGAGGGTCACAACTGCACCGTCCGACACACATCAAAACAACAAAGAATAAATTGAATAAAATAAATAAGAGGTATAAAATACAACAAATAGATAAAAGTTTGTGCAATTATGCGTTGAGTTATCGTGCAAGTTATCGTGCATGTGCTATGATTATATACATAGTATAAAATGAATTATGAAGCAAGAATAAACAAGGGTAAGGTTATTGCTATTATACGGTATGAAGTGCAGTAGAAAACAGTTATTGTTGTACAATATGCAAAACATTGATAACTGTATAGTGCAAATCCTGACCAGATGGCTAGAGAACAGTTATTGTCCCATGCGCAACGATTATGTGTGTGTGTGTGTGTGTGGGGGGGGGGGGGGGGGGGGGGGGGGGGGGGGGGGGGGGGGGGGACAGCACAGGGCATCAGGTGCCAGTCAATCCCATGTTGCAGCGGAGAGGGGAGGAGTTGTATAGTTTGATGGATGCAGGCAGAAGAGACCTTCTGTGCCTCTCAGTGGAGCATTTTGGGGAGATCAGCCTGCCACTGAAGGTGCTCTTCATCTTCACAAGCCCGTCATGGAGAGGATGGGAGGTGTTGTTTAGGATGCTCACCAGCTTGTTAAGCATCCTTCTCTCCGCCAGCGCCCCTAGTAAGTCCAGCTCAATTCCACCACCTATGACAGAGCTGGCTTTCCTGACTAGCTTGTTCAGTCTGTTAGCGTCCCCAGCTTTCAGACCACACCCCCAGCACACCACCGCGTAGAAGATGGCACTGGAAACCACAGACTGGTAGAACATCTACAGCATCTTGTTGCAGACGTTGAAGGATCGCAGTCTCCGCAGGAAGTAAAGCCGACTCTGGCCCTTCTTGTAAAGGGCCTCTGTGTTCGTAGTCCACTCCAGCCTGCCATCTAAGTGCACTAAGAGGATGTTCTGGAATGTAGGGGCTGATAGTTCTACAGTGTGACCAGGAAAACTATTATCTAGTCAGAGAAATAAACTGTAAAAACAATCAATTCTGTAAGCAAATTTTAACCAGTACAATTTGAGATAATCTCCTATTTACTCCCATTAGATGCCTAGCAGCAGATTTTTTGCGCTATCTGATGTGGAGGGAGGGAATTTAGACTAATAATTGAGAATTTAAGGCATGGACAAATTTCATAGTATCCTTAAAAAATAAAGATGACCTTGTTTTAGCATTATGTCGAAGATGATTAGAAGGAGGATTAGCTTCATACTGTGTAGTTCTCAGCAGCATGCTTTACATTGGGGGAGAGGAAGCCAGGTTTGAATTGAGTTAGTGCTTATTATTCCTTAGATCCTGCAGAATGGCTAATTTACAGAAATCACTTGTGTAAATTAGCAAGAAGAAGCTCATTCCACCACATAGGGGCCAAGACAGACAGTGGATGTGACCTGGATGTAAAGCGAGAAGGGAAGTACAGCCAGGCATCCTGAAGAAGCTGAACGCAGTGGTCTGGCTGGTGTGTAGGGCCAGGTAATCCACTGAAGATAAGAGGAAGCCATTTCCCTGACCACTCGGTAGCCTAACACCCAGTGTTGTGCATGAACGTGTTAAAAGAGCGCGTTCATTGAACATGCTCATTTTTTCGGTGAACGGTGAACTTGAATGTATCTGTTTGCAACTAAGGGACATGAACTTGAGTTTGTTCAGGTTTGCGCGAGATTAGGAATCCTTGGGTGTGTTAAAGTTACTGCTTGATGAATAAACACGGATGGCATTATTCCATACTTGAGATGTTTTTATTAGTGCAGCTCATCGGGTAGACAGCTTGACAGCTCGCAACCAACTGTCCATATCCCGCATAACAATCACTGCACATGTAGACATACACATAAAATAGTCTCTGGAGCAGCTCATTTAAGAAATGGAAGAAATGAACTGGGACTGTGGACTTGTTCAAAATTCAAAATTGTGAACTATGAATGTGAACTTCATTTTAATCTGTGTGAACTAAACTTTGAGCTAGCTCTTGTGAAGTGTAAACTTGCACAACACTGCTAACGCCAGTGTTTTGAAGTGGATACAAGCTTCCACGGGTAGCCAATGAAGGGAGATCAGGAAGAGTGAGACATGGGAGAATTTGGGGACATTGTGGACCAACTGAGGAGCAGGGCTTTGATCACACATGCAGGGAGGGCAGCAAACAGAGTTACAGTAGTCTAGACATGAGAGGACCATGGCATAGAGTTGGGTTGATTAGGTGATGTAGATGCAGTAAATTGTATAGGTATATGTTGTATAGGATGAAATTGCAGGTCTTACTGAGTATGTCTACATGATCCATGTATGTCAGATCATTGTCAAATGTCATGGTGAGGGTCTTTGCACTCCAGGACTGTGGTGTTTTCCAAGGTGATGGTGAGAGGCACTTGTGCACTTATGTTGCTCATGTATGCTCAGTCCTGGTCTTTACAACGTAGTATACTGTGTAAAACATTCATTATCTAGTAAATGATAATATTCTTGTCTACTTAAAGCCTGATATGTATTTTGAAATGTAATTTGATGCATGGGATTAATGATGTGCTTTCTGACACTGTCTTTACAAAATGATATTCGTTTTGCAATTTATTCATGCAGTTTGAGAGCAAACTCTTTCAAAGGCAGTTTTTTGGGACATTTTGGAAGGTAACTGAGGTGAGACAAACTCTGTTATAAGTACTATTGTCTGCTTACAATGATAATGTAGTGGCTATTGATCATGTTAATAGTTTATTGTTTTATGTATTCAGAGTCTTTTGTGTTTATATGTCCATTTCCACCTAGGCTGCCTGCCTAAATAACTTGCTGCAATTTGCTTCTTCTTTTAACTGGTCTATTCTGCTCACTTCTATCTGCTGGACTTGATACTGACATTTGTGGTCAGAGAATCAAATTGGTGACCATTGTGTAGTTTCATTATAGACAATGTGCAGAATGGGTCCTAAGGATGAAAGGTCATTCCAGGGTCCTCACATGGTGGAGCCTCAATGATGGAGGATGCGCTGGTCACACCTATAGGTGAACCTGGAGGTGGAGAACTCCTGAGCATGTCTGGGAAGCAAGCAGAGAAGGACTGTGCATAGGGAAAGACTCTGCTATTCTATCTGCTGGACTTGATACTGACATTTGTGGTCAGAGAATCAAATTGGTGACCATTGTGTAGTTTCATTATAGACAATGTGCAGAATGGGTCCTAAGGATGAAAGGTCATTCCAGGGTCCTCACATGATGGAGCCTCAATGATGGAGGATGCACTGGTCACACCTATAGGTGAACCTGGAGGTGGAGAACGCCTGAGCATGTCTGGGAAGCAAGCAGAGAAGGACTGTGCATAGGGAAGGACTCTGCAACAAGCAAAGGTATCCAGGGACAATTGGACAAAATCCACTGTAACAAATGTATCTCTCCAATGACACCACAGGTAGCTATGCCAGAACCCTCTACTTCACAGTTGAGAAGTAGCTAGCAAATTATTTGACAGTGATCTATTTTTATTTAAATCTCTTCTTTCATTTCTTGATTCTTTTTTGACTGTTCTCAGAAAACAAGAAAACATGTTTTTTTATTAATTTCCTCTGGAATTAATTCTCAGCAACTTTTCAGAAGACCATGGCTATGGCCACTTGATCTAGCAAGCTAGCCAGCCAGTTTCCAAATCTATGTGTTCACCCAGGAAGCAAAGCCCGGAGAATTTCATGGCTATTAAATATATGTCATGCAACATGCTTATCGTGGTGAGCCAAGAGGACTTTGCTAAGGTTGTCATGTGTGAAAAATGCAGTCAAAAGGTTGAGCACCAAGAGAGGGTCATCAGCCTTTTCAACGAGATGAAGGCAATTAGTTCATGATGACTGCTGCAGACTGTGCCTCAGGAACTGCCAATAACATAGCATTAGCTTGTGCAAGGGGTCAAGAACAGACTTACTGCTCTCTGCCCAAGTCATGGGGGACCATTCACCCATCTCACATTCCTGGCCAAGGTGTGTCTGTTGAGGGCGTCTTGTTCTAATCCCTGCCCTTTGGATTCAGGTTAGAAACACGTAGAGAGAGCCTCATTCTCATACCTCATCTTGCCCCACACCCACTGATACTACATGCTCCCATTGGGAGCAGTATGGTGAGGGATCTTAAACTGTCTGATTCATCCAGGCCTGAAGGCTCTACTGTTTTCTTGCTGCCCAGGTTGCTGACGAAGAATCACGTCCACCCGCCATTTTCTCAGAATACAGGAACATGGGGTACAATCATAAAACATACTGGCACAAATGACACCAGACAGAGGGAGTAAGTGAAAGTAGAGAAACATTACATACCCTCCTCACCATACTTGAGAGCACCTGAAAAAAGACTTATAACATGTCCCCTACCAGAATACACCTGAGGTGCTGAACATTTTAGCTGCCTCCTCAGTTTGAATAACTTTGTTAGGAAAGAGTGTCCTAAGAGACGCCCAATTTTTTATGGTGAACCTGCCTTCTTTAAGCCAGATAGACTTCATCCTACTGGTGAGATGCTCATCTGCTCTCTAGAAACAAAAAAATTGTGTTGTTAATTGATAATCCTGTACTGGGAATACTCATGAATTGCCTGCATCTCATTGCCCTACTCTGTCTGTTGTCTCCTACAGCCATTTTCCCAGTGATAGAAAATTACAAATGGGACAGAATGTTGGTAGCTTGATTAAAATTCCTCTTTTGGATTAAAAATATGCTGCATAGTAGCCCACTAAAACTGAACATGAGTCTCTTAAGTGCTAAGACTCATAAATGACATCGTCAGTGAATGCAAGTTTAACAGGGTATGTCTGTTATTCAAACTATGAAGGAGGAGGATATTGTTGCGCTCAGATGTAGACTTAAGGAGAGGTGCGTAAAAACCAGTTGTAGAAAAATGAAGTAGAAAAGGTTCGCACTCTGAGTGACTGAAAGACAAAGTCTTAGAAAAAAGGAGCTACTTTTATTAATAAATACAGATATCAGAGGAAAAGCCTCTGGCTTTTCTCAATGCTCATAAAGCTGCAACTACAGACATTGACTAAAAAAGACAGTAGGATCTAAGTGAACAAGAAACTGGTGTAGGGGAGGGACTTCCACCAGATGCAACCTATCAAACAAATGCATGCATGTAAAAGGTTGTGCAGAAGTTAAAGAACAAATATTTATAAGAAGCAACTATAATTCATCTCTTCATTCATTCCTTTCAGAAAAATGCTTTTTAACTCAAAAATCCAGAAGGACTCTCTTTGTAGCAGTCTCTTGTTAAAATCACCACCTCTCCTTTTGGGGTAGACCTTCTCAATGCCTGGGAACTGCAGGTCAGCAATGGAGTGATTAGCTGATGCCGGGTGACAGGTGGTGTGTCATCCTGTCTCCTAATTGCACTCAAATGTTCCAGGGCTCTTGTTCGTAGTGCCCTGGCTGTTTTCCTACATACAAAAGTGGGCAAGTGCAAAGTGAAACATAAACAACATGGGTAGATTTACACGTAATAAACTGTTTGATTTTGTATGTCTTCTGTGCGTGTGGATGTGTGAAGAGTTTTAACTTTAAATAGCGGGAACAAGACATGCAGCTTTTACATGGAAAATTACCCTGGGCATTTGAGAGAGTAGTTGGAGGAGAGGTGACAATGTCAGCACAGACTAGCCTATCTCTTAGGTTTGGATTCCTAGAAAAGACACAGAGAGGTAAGTTTTTAAAAAGGCTCTTAAATTGGTCATCGCTTTGGATGATATGCAAGTGAGAATTAACAATGTTTTTAATGTCACTATTCAAAGGACTGTAAGTTAGCTTAAGGATGCAGGAGTTGTCCTTTAGTTTGGAAGCCAGATCTTGAGAACCTGTATTAGAGGAGGTACGTACTTTATGTAATGCTACATCCAACCAGCTATCAGGGTAGCCCCTTATGCTGAAATCTCTATACAGAACTCTCACTTTGGCTTCAAAATCATTTCTGTCAAAACAGACACGGTGTAGTCTTGTAAACTGGCTAAAGGGTAGGCCTTGTTTAAGAGATGTAGGGTGGGCACTACTTGCATGGAGTAAAATGTTTTTCTCTGTGTCTTTTCTATACAAAGAATAGAGAATGTGTCTGCCAACAATGGAAATACATGTATCTAAAAAGTTTACATTGGTGGTACTGGCTGTATAAGTGAATTTAATTGATGATCTTAAGCAGTTCATATGCATGACAAACAATTCAATTTCAGGTAATGAGCCTCTGAAAATCACAAAACAGTCATAAATCTCCTAAACAAAATGATGTTGTGTAAAAATGGATTATTATTGAAGACATACTGTTTTTGACTATACAGTTTGTATAGTCAGGGGCCATGGTGGCACCATGGCTGTGCCATTAATCTGTAAACGGTACAGATGTTCAAAAAAGAAATAGTTTTTAGTAAGAACTAGCTCAGCCATCTCTACAATGAACTTGGCCGGCAGGCCATCATCATCAGTCCGTAAATTCAAAAAATGTCAAGTCAAGCCTTCAGTGTGGGGTATGTTTGTATCCATAGTGGCAAGTAGAACATCATGACCTAAGTGACCCATCTGAGACAGGCAGTGTAGAAAATCAGATGTGTCCCTGAGATCGCTTGGGAAGGCTGTAACCAAAGGTACAAAATCAACAAAATTAGAAAGTGGTTCAGTGAGACTATTATTCCCTGCCACTACTGGCCAGCCTGGTGGATTAGTTAGATTTTTGTGAACCTTAGGTAAAATGTAGAAGGCTGGCTTAGTGGGAAAATGTTTAAAAAGATACTTGAATTCTTGATCTGAAATTAATGAGGAAGAATGGGCTTGTTGAAGAAATATTTCTATTTCCTTTTTAAATTGTATAGTGGGGTCAGAGGGCAAGGCTCCATAATATGAAGTGTCCTGTAATTGTCTCAGAACCTCTTGGTCATGTAAAGATTTAGGCATAACTACCAGACTACCTCCCTTATAAGCTGGCTTGACAATTATATTTTTGTCTCGGCAAAGTTTAACAAGGGCCTGTTTCTCAGATGGTGTCAAGTTAGACATTCTGTTTTTAGGGTGAGGGTCAGTCAAAATCTGCTCAACATCACACTCTACCAGCCTACAGAAAGTGTCAATTGATGAATTGGAGACAGGAGGACAAAAAGTACTTCTAGGTTTAAATTTTTCTCAGCCATGACTGTGATATGTCTTAGAAAGGGCTGTTGTAGTGTCCTTGTAGTAACATTTCAATCTGACATTGCGGAAAAATTTAAATAATTCTATCTTTGTGACAAAGAGATCAGTAGATTTATATGGAACAAAGCTTAAACCTTTATTCAGAAGGCTTACTTCATCAGGATGTAGGGCCTGGCCTGTTTGCCGCTCCATCATGAGAATCCTTTGGTGATGATGGCGTCCTTTAAGGCGATCAACCAGATGACTGACTGCAAAGCAACTACTTTTTCTTATAGCTTTGAAGATTCTGAGAACATTTTGTTCCTGAGAGACGAGGCCAATGCTCTACAACCGGAAAATATTGAAAACTCAATCAAGCATTACCAACATCTTCTTGAAAAAGAAATACGCTACAATCTGCATGGCTCCACCCTGAGTGAGTATTGGAGAGCCAGCAGAATACCGAGAGGCCTTCGCATCCAAAAAGCTCCCACCATTGGCCGTGACGATCCAGAGTTTTGTAAAAGATGGTGTGAGATCATGAATAAGGCTTCTTTGGACCTAACCCTTCTGTTTGTTGAGTTTACACAGAAAGAGCTACTCAAGATCAAACAAGATATTGAAGAAACTAAAGCCTCTCTAATAGCCTCCTATAATGAGCAAGCATTCAACCAACAAACTGAACTTCTCAAGACCTCCTTAGCAAAATTTAAACAGCATTTACAAGAGACGAAGATCAGGAAATTCCGCAGAGATACAGTGGATTACAGAGGTAACAGAGTCTATCCATGGCTCAATCAAACCAAAACCACTTGGCCATCAAAAAGAGTCCACTTTGAAGACAATGTCACATATACTTCAGCCTCTAGTGGGGAAAGTGATTTTTTAGGAGGACAATCCAACGACACTAAGCCCTGCACCTCCACGCCGCCTAAAAAAACACGCCGAGGTCGACAAGGCAGCAAAACAAGGCAGAAGGTCAACACTGACAACTGTGAAGAAAGGGACCCGCAACAGGACAACCTAATCTGTTGGAGGAAATAATTATTCAAAGATATATACCAATGAGCCATGCATCACCAGCAGCTCCTTGTTCGAGGCGCATGGCCACGGAGCTGTTCTGTAAGATATAGGAATCGTGTGCCCCTCCTGGGAAGCGGGAGACCACATTTAGTACGTGGTTCTGGGAGTCGCAGATGTATATAAATTGTATAATTGGTATAAATTGTTTCACTCATTTATTGCCTGAATTGTTTGGAGTGTCAATACTCACATGGTTGTTTTCCGTAGTGTGCCGCTCCCTGTGGGTAAACTTTGCGGAAGGTGAGACGGCTTGGAAATCTAATTACATGTTCCATCTGACTTGGACCCGCGTTAAGCTGAGCCACGAACCTGTGAAGTATGTTGATGGTAATGTTGACTTGTGGAAATGCATTTTTTTATTTAACGTGGCTGGCGATTCTAATATTATGTTTTCCCTTTAAAGGAACCGTGCCAGCCACTGTTTCCACGGTTATTTATTTTGGTGAACCGCATTGTAAAACCGGTCCGCTGTCTAAATCTTCCCCAACGAAAAGACGTGGGCTACTTGGTTGTGCTAGCTGGCTAACCTGTACGGGAGCCGGGGTTTGCTTTGGGGCGGTTGTTCCTGTCCTGGCTGCTCGGTGTCTGGGCGCTTGGCTACAAGAGGTGCATCATTGGTTGGTCATCTTTGGGGTGCTGTGTTCACTTCGCGGATGCGACTGCAGGTGATCGGGTGACGTGTGCATGTGGTGTGTTCTCTTTCACTCTTCCAGGCACGGTGGTCGGGGCGGAGCTGGCACACCTGAAGCAGACTCTGGTTGTCCCTGCAAGGCGGAAGTAATTGTTTTAAACTAAAATATTGTTTTTAAACTATATGTAATAAAGGACGCTTCTATTTTTCCAATTCATGTCTCAGAGCGGTTTGTTCTCCGTGGGGAAATCACCTGTTTTAGTATTCAGATTTTAACTATGGTGTCTCCTGCTCCTTAACCAGAAGGTGGCGTAGTCTAGCAGTCATTGGTAGAGCCGTGTATGGAGAGAGTTTGGACAACTCCAACATAGGGCGCCATTTTGTAACCTTAAGTCTGAAGGTTCTACAGTGCGTTCCTATGTACTAACATGCTATGTCAAAGCAAAACGCTGTTTTCTCCACTAACAGGTTCATAAATGTTGTTATAAGTGTCGTATAAGACGGACAGGATCCCGAAAAATTACTCCCGTGCCTGTGTACCCCAATAACTGAAAAGAAACCGTAAAACAACTATTGGTAGTAAGTCGTAGTTCTAAGCAGTCAGTGTTTACCTTTCTCTTCTTCCGTTCCCTCATGTAGGCTAATCTTGTAGGCTAACAGTGGTTAAAGTCACTCAAAAATCACGAAAGAAACATCGTTATTATTATTAGGGC
The DNA here is from genome assembly GCF_013368585.1 of Megalops cyprinoides. Lineage (NCBI taxonomy): Eukaryota > Metazoa > Chordata > Actinopteri > Elopiformes > Megalopidae > Megalops > Megalops cyprinoides. The sequence goes on along the minus strand of NC_050599.1, from coordinate 31,062,592 downwards.
TGTCAACATTAACGCGTTAATGCTCTATCACGATTAATCTGGAAACTTTAACGTGTTAATTTTTAACGCAAAACGCAAATTAATCATATTATCAAGTTTGACCGCAACTTCCTTCCGTAATTCCAGCGCGGATATTTACCTGGCTGAATTACTGAAAGCCGTGGCAAACGCAGAAGTGCTGAACGGCAAATTTCGTTTTGACCTTTTCGCATGTAACTTATTTGTTATGGTATGTAGCAGGCGTGTTACCTTATATGGTTCGTTATGTTTTCATTTGCGTTTTTACGTTTCTCATAGACTTCAGTTAGCATTTGCTATATTTTTAGAGTTAAATCGCTGTTTCCTCAAAGCAAAAATTAGCTACAATTTCTCCAAGTGTTCTAATCACACCAGTTTTAGCATATGCACTAAACGGCTAATCACACCAGTGTGATTGTACGCGCGAAAGGGTTAAAAATAGATAGAAAAATAGAATGAACCACAACAGAATGGCACAGATAATCTGCTACATAACTGCTTCATCTGTAAAAAAAAACTGGTGATGTGAAATATAAAGTCAATGTTTAAAAAAAAACAACAATATTTGTTGCATCCCTGTTATCGTGAATGGGGACTGGGATGACACTTAGGTTACAACATGGCACCCATGAGTCACGTGATAGTCCCTGAACCAATCATAGTGCAGAACAGTTGATGAGTTGTCCATACTCTCTCTATACACGGCTCTGGTCATTGGATCACTACACATTAAACAATAGGTGTATTTTAAACGAACCCGTATCATGTGAGGCCATCTTAGATTCTTACCTTGACTGATGTGGATTTACTAACTAAAGTTGTAGTAAAGCTTAAGCAATTCCAACTTCATTTTTTTTAAGTTTTAACTTATGAGGCCAAGTACTGACTATTAGCCACTCTATGAAGATGGGTTGTTTGGGTTGTTGTCTAAAGACCTGTCTTAAAGAAAAGCACCTTAAGATTTCTCAGTTCTAAGCAACTAGACTAATCTCAAACTTACCTTCTCAGTAAAATATTAGAGAAGCTTGCCTTTATGCAAATGAGTGACATCTTGAACAGAAACAGCATTTTTGTACCAATCCAGTTTTTCTTCAATACATAGTACAGAGATGGCTTGTAAAGTCTGTAAATGATCTTAGAGTCCTGGATACCAAGAAACTATCTGTCCTGGGTCTTCATGACCTCAATGTCATTGACCATGACATTCCTCTTGACTGCCTGACAAACTGAATTGGCTTAGGACCTACTTAACCAATTGTGAGTTACTTGTTTCCCTTAGTTACACTATATGGACAAAAGTATTTGGCTACACCTGTTTTTCATGGTTTGGGATAGGCCCCTTATCTCCAGTGAATGGCAATCTTAATGCTTCAGCATACCAAGACATTTGTCTTTGTCTGTTGTCTATGCTGACAACTTTGTGACAACTTTGTGGCAACAGTTTGGGGGAGGCCCTTTTCTATTCCAACATGACTGTGCCCCAGTGCACAAAGCAAGGACTATAAAGACATGGTTTGATGAGTTCGGTGTGGAAGAACTTGACTGGCCCGCACAGAGCCCTGACCTCAACCCCATCGAGCACCTCTGGGATGAACTGGAACGGAGATTGCGAGCCAGGCCTTCTCGTCCAACATCAGTGCCTGGCCTCATTACTCTACAGAATGAATGGGCACAAATTCCCACAGAAACACTCCCACAGAAAGCTGTTATAGCTGCAAAAGGGGGACCAACTCCATATTAAAGTATATGTAGTTGAATACAATGTCATTACAATGTAATGGTCAGGTGTCCGAATACTTTTGTCCATATAGTGTACCACTCCTCAGTGACATTGCATACATTGTGTGGTGTGCCTTCTGCAATGGCTCTTTGAAACAGCTCCTGTACAGCTCTCAAAACAGTCTCTGGTACCGCACCTTCATACACTCGTAAACAGGCTCTTTAAATGTTGGCGCCAAAAAGGGGACCAAGTGGAGCGATTAGCCAAACGCGGTAACGGGCATGCCTGCACTGATTGGCACACACACACACACACACAGAAAAAAAAACAGTATCCAAAACCCACAGGCCGTAACAAGCTGTGCAGGTGATATTCACCTGTACATTTGAGCCATACCAGATGAAATCAGCTCCACTGATACTCTTATGAACTGTGTCATTGACATCAAACAGTGAAATACTAGTTTTGGGTCCAAAAGCCCTTAGAGTAAAAGTGATATCAGAACTTAAATCACTGTTGAAAACATCAAACCTACAGCATAAAATCTCATTTTTAACAGTGAAATGAGCTTTGATGCATACAGTGCCGTGAAAAAGTATCTGCCCCCTTCCTGATTTCTTTTATTTTTGCATATTTGTCACACTTAATTGTGTCAGATCTTCAAATAAAATTTAATATAAGACAAAGACAACCAGAGAAAACACAAGGGGTGTGCATGTCTCCCTTATAAGATGATCCGATACGTATCTAGATACTAGATACTAGATACTAGCTCCGATACCATTCAGGGATGATACATTTTAATATGGAACAATTCGGTGCGATTCGATGACATGCAATACGATGCAATCTGATACAGTTCTTAACATTTGTTTAATGTAGACATTCATTTTCCATTATAAATTAAAATAAACCAATTCTATAAACGTGGCATTGTGTACCTTCAAATAGATATATTTCATAAAAGACCAGGGAATTCCAAGTGTTTCTGTTACTTTATGGCATGGGAAAAAATGGAAGACAAATGTATCATTTCAGAATTACACGCCATTGTGTTTATTACTTTTCCAATAGACACAGTTAGACAAAAATATTATAAAAATGACAGAAGTCTTAGCCCTTCAATACATTGCAATTCATGAACTTTGCAAAGCCCCTCTAACACTGAAAACATTAATTAATTAATTAATATTAATTTTTTACTAATGGCACAAATTAGAGCCAAAGAAACTAGGAAAGGAGATGAAAAAAATACTATTGGAGACTATTGGAGTTCTGTGTGTCTGCTCAGATGGGGGAGCAATGAGCATGCTGTTGAGGTTTAATAATAATACTAATAATAATAACAATAATAACAATAATAATAATAATAAAGCATTTCAAAGACATCGATTTTCTCATTTCATAATGTCATAAGTGCTTCAGCCAAGTCATGTGGACTCAAGAGACGTAAGGTAACACAACAGTAACATAAGTGCAACACTGAAAACAGGATACAATATAGCGGCTGTAAGCAGCAGGTATACGAAGCACTAGTGTACAAAATTCCATTTTTTTTAAAGTGCCATTCTTCTGTGCACCATGTACCGATACAATGTGAATGCAGCATTAGCTAGTACTTTAGTACTATGAACAGTGCAAAGCTGCCACGAACACTGAAAACAGAATAACTATCACATTATCCCTTTCACTCATTAATTTTCTCTCTTTAGTTACTCTTCTGTGAGACAAAATATTCATTCATATTCATATATGCTTGCACTCTCACACAAACACACGCACACACATAATTTCTTTCACCTTACTATAATGTTGCGAATATTAATCTGTTTATACCTCACAGTATACTTCACCACAGTGAAGAAGTTCATGTATGCTTATGCTTGTCAAGATTCTTCTATAGGAAAATCAAATGGTTGACATGATCATGTCGGAGTACACTGCGTTGCATGGAAACAATATCTCCTGCAGTGCTGAAAACTCTTTCTGATGCCACACTGGTGGCTGGTATACAGAGGTATTTTTTTTTTCAAGAGACGACAGCAGTGGTTGGTCCACCTGTGCTTTCCACCATTGTAGTGGGCTGCCATTCATGGGCAAAGGATTCTGCTCTCTGTGTCTCATGGCTTCCTCACTGGCCTTCTCCCTTGAAGATCTTGCTGCCGCTCTCACTTCGAAGATTTCTCCAAACAGCTGGTCCAATGCTGCACTTTTTCTCTTTTTGCAAGGAGGGTCATCATCTGAAATAGAAAACAATTACTGTATATTACTGGTTTTGTTTGCCATGACTCTTGAGAGCTTTTCTTTCACCTTACTATTATTATGTATAAATCTTAATCTGTTGTCTGGATCTCCATGAGCAGGGTCTCCCTGAGCTGGATCTGTCTGCATTGGACCTCTCTGAACTGGATGTCCCTGACTGTCTGTATCCTCTGCTTCCTAGCTGTTATGTCTCGGTCTGTTGTACTGTTTCTGGGTTTTGGCCCTGGGCTGCTGTGTTTTGTTTGTGTTCCCCTATACAGGTGGAAGTGAGGATACATCATCGTTGCTGGTCCTGACAGGAGGATACGGTAGAGAAGGACGCACCAACAACCGTAGCGGAGGAACTGACGTGGAGGATGCATAGAAACATGGATGCTGCCATCTTCGCATAGCAACTGGACAATAGGATGGCGTAGCCGGGGACACCGAGGAACATCATGGAGCAACGGTTTTTAAAATGATGCTATATAAGAGCTGGACATTGTCATCGACAGAGAAATACACTGAAAGCTCTGTGACTCAAGCGCAATTTTAATGAGATTGCTTACTTTTGGAAAAGACACTTACTGACTTTGTTAAGCTAAAGTTTACATGCAGGCTGTAACCAGCAGTTCAGTAGTTAGCAACTTTGTGCGGTGAAACATCAAGAAACACGTGTTGTTGGACTTTAAGGAGTGGACCAATTTCAGCGTGGAATCAGAACCTGTTACACTCGCTGCCTGGTGAGGCTTTGCAACCTGCATTTTGAAGATTCTAATGTTTAGAATTAACTTATACTGTTCGATTAGGAAAACCCTCTAGTTCTGTAACTAATAAACGTAAATTTACTTTTTATAGACCGCTCAGACTTTTTATGGACTACTCAACTGCATCTTTGTGCTGTGGATTGGTGGATTAGTGTTACAGCAACTTTCGTCCACTTTGTTAGTGCAACACTGCTGGATTTTCGGCCCATAACAGGTTGGGGGCTCGTCCGGGATTTGAACCCAGGACCTCTTGCAATGTATAAAATCACAGCTATGATTAACAATCAGACAAAATGATAACAAACTCAAAAGTTGGATTAACTAGTAAACAGTGTGCAGCATGGTTAAATGCAGTGTATACTGTCAGTAGATCATTTACTATATAACCGTATTATCAAAACAAATCACCAAAGATGTATTTTTTTGTATGAGGTACTGCTTCTCAATGACAGTGAGTAAAACTTTTTATATTTTGGTACTGTTTAGCATTTGTTGTAAATCATCCACATTTGTTCTAAATCGTCCACATTTGCAGATGCATTGAGAGCTGTATAGTCAGTGACTGCATTGTTCCATTTCAATTTTTATCTGGATTTATGCTACCAAGGTCTTTATTATAATATATTTTTGAGAGGTACTGATTCTCATTGACAGTCAGTAAAACTTTGTACATTTTGTTTGTGTTTTGCATTTGTTGTAAATCATCTGCATTTGCAGATGCATTTTTGAGAGCTGTATTTCATAGCCAGTGACTGCCAATAATCTTTTGTTTCTCATGCTTCTATTATTGTTCAACACTTATACTGTATTTGATATATCATTTCAAAGTAATAAACATTAATAGAAACTTTGTTCCATTTCATTTTTTTCTAGATTTATGTCACCAAAGTCTTTATTATAGTGTATTTTGTTAGACAAATTATAACTATCACAAAAACGAATTAATTCAATTCAATTCAATTCATTTTTATTTGTATAGCGCTTTTTACAACACAAATTGTCACAAAGCAGCTTTACATTGTTCCCAGGCCTGAGACCCCCTGAGAGCAAGCCTAAGGCAACAGTGGCAAGGAAAAACTCCTATCAGGAAGAAACCTTGAGCAGAACCGGGCTCATGGGGGGGCCCATCTGCTTCTGGCCGGCACTGGGCAGATAGAGTTAGAGACAAAATTATGCAATGTACTTTAAGACATTTGCGATTGACAAACAATAGTCTCCTTGGATGTCTTGGCTTTGATGGGCAGGGCAGCGAGGTAGCAGGACTGGAAAACGGGATGAGACGCTTGGGCTACAGCTCCGGACAGGAACCTGGAGCAGGGATAGGAAGCAAACAGAAAACAGTGGTTAGTGGATGATAAGAATGGCAGGGATGTAGAACAGAGAGGCAGGAGAGGAGGGACAGAGAAAAAGGTGTGCAACAAGGAAAAACCCCGGCAGGCTAACATTATGGCAGCATACCTAGGGGACGGGAGGCAAGGGACCGGCATAGTCATGAGGGCGACCCTAAGACAGTCAACACCAGATCACGGCACAGGGTCCATGAAAGCAATGACCACTTAGTCCACCAGAGACTCTATGATCCACGCCAGCACCAGGCCATGTCCCTCAGCTGAAGGACTTAAAGGTGGAGAGAGAGTCTGTTCCCCGAATCTCAGAGGGTAAACTGTTCCACAGGAGAGGGGCTTGATAGGAAAAGGCTCTACCGCCTACAGTAGTTTTGCCCACTCTTGGAATGGTGAGAAGCCCGGCATTTTGGGAGCGAAGGGCTCTCTGTGGAAGATATGGATGAAGAAGGTCCTTAAGATAGGGGGGTGCAAGCCCATTTAAAGCCTTAAATGTGAGTAAGAGTATTTTAAAAATGATCTGGTATTTAATAGGTAGCCAGTGGAGAGAGGCCAGAACTGGGGTGATGTGCTCAAAGCGTTTAGTTTTAGTTAAGATTCGAGCAGCTGCATGTTGCACCAGCTGAAGGGGTTTTAATGAGACGTTTGCACATCCTGACAAGAGGGCATTACAGTAGTCTAATCTGGATGTTACAAAGGCATGGATTAGTTTTTCAGCGTCGTTAATTGATACGATTTTTCTGATTTTAGCAATATTTCTCAGATGGAAGAAGGCAGTCCTAGAGGTGTTAGTTATGTGAGTTTCAAAGGAGAGCTCGGGATCAATAACAACACCAAGGTCTTTGATGGCTGCACTCGGGGCAAGGGAGACACCATCAAGGTCCAGTGTAAAACGAGTGAGTTTGCTCCTGATTGAATTTTGGCCTATGACCAATATTTCGGTTTTGTCTGGGTTAAGGAGGAGAAAGTTTCGGGCCATCCAATTCTTTACATCTGTTAGGCAGGCCTCCATGTTTGAAATATTCAGAGGGACATTGGGTTTGACTGATATGTATAACTGAGTGTCATCCGCGTAACAGTGGAAATTAATGTCATGTTTACGGATGATATCGCCAAGAGGCAACATGTATAACGAGAAGAGCAGAGGTCCAAGCACAGATCCTTGAGGTATACCATATCTTACTCTGGAACGAGCGGAGGATTCGTTGTTGATGGAGACAAACTGATATCGTTCTGATAGATAAGACCTAAACCAAGATAGGGCCTGTCCACTTCTGCCAACCAGGTTTTCGAGGCGGTCAAGGAGGATACAATGATCGATGGTATCAAAGGCTGCACTTAGGTCTAGTAGCACAAGAAGAGAGATACAGCCATTGTCACAGGAGAGTAGAAGGTCGTTGAGCACTTTCAGGAGAGCAGTTTCCATACTGTGGTGATGTCTAAATCCGGACTGGAAAACTTCCAAAATGTTGTTAGAGTGTAAAAAGGCACAGAGTTGCTTTGATACTGCTTTTTCCAGAATTTTTGAGAGGAATGGAAGGTTCGAGATGGGCCTATAGTTTGACAGGTCATTGGGATCAAGATTAGGCTTTTTCAGAATAGGCTTGATAACTGCTACTTTGAAGGGCTGAGGTATGTGTCCAGACATAAGAGAGGCATTGATAAGATTTAATAGTGGTGTGCCAATTGCAGGCAATAGCTGTTTTAGGAAGCCAGTTGGTATGGGGTCAAGTTGGCTGGTAGAGTTACACTTTCATTGTTAAATGTGATCTAGTAATTGCAAACATTAATCACAAATGTTATCTATAGTGTCTGTCGTTGAGATAAAGACAATATATGTTAAGGATTTTTATGTATTTTTATTTCTGTAGTGCTTTTAAAACCCCAATAATGTCCTGGGTCAATTTGACCCAAACAGTGCCAAAGGGTCCAAAAAGTGAACCTAACACAAGGGTTAATATCTGCGTCTTTGTCTTGCGTGTTCTTGCTTGTGCTAGCTGTACTAGCATCCATAGATTCCTTATCGCCAGCATAGGTGAGTGGTAAGATTTGTCGTGCTGTACTTAATCGCTGTTCTACAGACTTTTGGCAAGACTTTTGTCCAATTTTCCTTCCTTCTTATAAAATCCAAAAGTCTTCTTTAGATTTTAGATTTGATGGTGCACTGTAAACTGTGTCGGCTTTATCGGACATGTTGTTCTTGTTTTTACCTCACAAGCAATGCTAACGTTACTCTCCTAAAAGGTAAAAGGTAAATGTGAGACGCTGTGGAGATTTAGTAGCGAATGAGAGGCGGTCATTATTATTTTGAAAGTAACATGACTTGTAACATTAGATCGTTGAGTCTTCCGCAGCAGCTTAGTATATACTAAAGCAGCAATGCAGAATTAGCAGCAAAGATTCAGTCAGCCCATTTGTAACTTTAGAATCAAGCCATCGACCGGTTCATGGTATTTTTTAGATTGATCCAGGGGTCCGCGCATCGATGTAGTCACATCTTAAACGTTAAAACCGTTTTCCGATTCTTATCGGTGAATAATTACAGCCTTGTTCACACGTAGCGTCTTTTTTGATGAAAAACGCTGGCCAGAGCATTTTTTCAAGTAAAAAAAAAAAAAACGCCAGCAGCGTTTTTTTTCCAAAAAGCAGTTGAGAACGTCTTTTGTTGCCATAACAACAGTAGCACGTACAGTAGCATTCTGTTAGCGATCTAGCTGGCTATACATTGTTGCAGAGCTAACGCTACCTTCTCCAAAACGCTCAGGACGTTTTTGAAAACACAGTCTACTCCATAGGACTATTATGTAAAACAGACGATGACAGCTTCAAAAAAGACGCTACATGTGAACACAGCGTTAGTAAACACAAAATACAGTTTTTAAATGAACATTTTATTGAAGGGAAAAGGTTATCTAACATTATATCACCCATGTGAAAAAGTAATTGCCCCCCCCCCCCCCCCCACAAACTTAATAACTGGTTGTGCCACCTTTAGCAGCAACAACTGCAACCAATTGCTTCCAATAACTGGAGATCAATCTTTCACATCACTGTGGAGGAATTTTAGCCCACTCTTCTCTGCAGAATTGCTTTAATTCAGCCACATTGGAAGGTTTTCGAGCATGAACTGCCCATTTAAGGTCCTGCAATAGCATTTCAATGAGGTTCAAGTCAGGACTTTGACCAGGCTACTCCAAAACCTTAATTTCGTTTTTTATAAGCCATTCATACTTGCTCCTGTGCTTCAGACTGTTGTCTTGCTGCATAACCCAATTGTGCTTCAGCTTCAGAACACAGACTGATGACCGGACATTTTCCTTCAAGATTTTCTGGTAGAGAGCGGAATTCATGTTTCTGTCAATTATGGCAATTCGCCCAGGCCCTGAAGCAGCAAAGCTACCACACCATCACACTACCACCACCATGTTTGACTGTTGGTATCATGTTCTTATTGTGGAATGCTCTGTTAGTTTTACGCCAGATGTAACGGGATCTATGTCTTCCAAAAAGTTCCACTTTTGACTCATCAGTCCACAGAACACCAAGATGTTTTTTGGCAAGTGTGTGATGAGGCTTTATGTTCCTCTTGGTTAGCAGTGGTTTTCGCCTTGCAGCTCTTCCATGGATACCATTTTTCCCCAGTCTCTTTCTAATGGTGGAATCATGAACACTGACCTTATCTGAGGTGAGTGAGGCCTGCAGTTCCTTAGATGTTCGTCTGGGTTCTTTTGTGACTTCCTGGATGAGTTTTTGATGTGCTCTTGGAGGAATTTTGGTTGGCCGGCCACTCCTGGGAAGATTCACCACTGTTCCAAGTTTTCTCCATTTGAAGATAATGGCTCTCACTGTGGTCCCAGAGCCTTAGAAATGGCTTTGTAACTCTTTCCAGATATAATATTTCAATAACTTTCTTTCTCATCACGTCCGGAATTTCTTTAGAGCACGGCATAGTGTGGTGCTTGTTGAGACCTTTTAGCCTACTTCACATTGCTGGAAAGGTTCTATTTATGTGATTCAACAGGGCTTGCAGCAATCAAGCCTGGGTGTATCTAGTCTAATTAAACCCAATTATCAATTGGACTTGGTTAATTGGTTGATTGAGTAACTAGGTGGCACTTACTTTTTCACACAGGGCCAGTTGGTGTTGGATAACTTTTTTCCTTAAATAAATAAAATGATCATTTAAAAACTGTATTTTGTGTTTACTCTGGTTGTCTTTGTCTTACATTAACTTTTGTTTGAAGATCTAACACAATTAAGTGTGACAAATATGCAAAAATAGGACAAATCAGGGAGGGGGCAAATACTTTTCCATGGCACTGTATATCAGAAATGTGATAAAGACTGCCTTTCATCATCTGAGAAATATTGCCATAGTCAGGCCTTTTCTCTATCAGGCTGAGATAAAGAAACTAATGCATGCTTTCATGCATTCTGTCCTCTCTGCTGCTTCAGGGTTCTAACTAGGACCAGAAATCAACCACATATGAAAAATGTCATATAGTCCCTGTAAAAGAATATTGTGAGTGTGAATGTTGTTCATGGGAATCTACTGCTCACTGTGTTGTATAATATTAAAGTGTACAATGCTGAAATAAGCAAGAGGCCTCTCCCAAAAGGGGGATGATAGTTAGCTGCTGCACCTGTAGTCTTTGGGTCACCCCACCCTACCACAAGGACACCTGCATACCAGAACCCGCTGTGAGTGGATCTGTATAGTCAAAACACAAAGATAAAGAGAGAAGTCACGTTGGGTGTGTGTGTGACCCAAGCATATTGCCCAAATTTAAAGCTGGGTTTGCTTTCCCAAAGTATGCATTTTAGTTCAAATGAAACTTGCACTCTATTCGCAGACTAATCAGATTACTAAGTGTAGAGAAGTGGCACAACTGAGCAAAGCAATGCCAGTGGATAGAAAATGTAATTTTATTTAATATAGAGTGCATTTTACACCTGACACCTTAATGGACCTTTAGCTCATGCAGGCTAACTCCACAGGGAGCTGTGTGCTGAACTTTCTGACGCACAGAAAAATGACTATTTCTCATACCACACACCTCTTTGAGGGAAAGAAAACTGTCATTGGTGAAAAGCTTCAAATCCTTCAGTCACATTGGCTATCTTTTAATAAGCAGTGGGACTTGTATAAAAGGGGTGACCTGTACAAGTGGGACGGGTTACACCTGAACCAGAGGGGTATAGCTGCATTGGGACAGTGTATGCATAGGGTAGCAGAGGGTTATTTAAACTAGGGCCTGGGGGGCAAGGAGGTTATATAGTGAAATGGGTAGAGATAGACCGACTGCCAGAATAGAACACACCATGGCACCAAGTCTTTTATTAGTAGTGAGGGAACCATGATTGCAAATCAATCAGAGCAGCACTGTAATAAAGGTGGTTTTGAGCAGCTGGGAGTGGAAAGGAAAGACGGGAAATACACATGCAGTACCCTGAAATTCCTCTGTTTAAATGCTGGAAGGATAAAAATTAAATTTAGAAACTGTCATGAGTAATAGTAATTATGATGTTGTTGGGATCACAAAGACATGGCTTGGTGCAAGGGATGGGGATGAGTATAATGTAGAGGGATACAAGTTGCTAAGAAAAGATAGAACTAATAGAAGAGGAGGGGGCATAGCTCTCTATATAAAGGATAATCTTAATATTCAGGAAATTCAAGGAATGGAGCCCCTTGGTGTTAGTGAAGACATATGGATTAAAATACTGGGGGGAAATGTAAAGGGTCTGAATGTCAGAGTATGTTATAGGCCACCAGCCTTAGACAGCAGTGTTAACGGTATGCTCTTTGATAATATTAAGCTAGCATGTCAGGAGGGTGAGACAATAGTAATGGGGGACTTCAATTACCCTTCAATTAATTGGGAAGCTGTGTCAGGTCAAGGTAAATGTGAGGAAGAGTCTTCAGATGTTGTAAATGACTGTTTTTTGATACAGTCTGTTTCTCAACCTACAAGAGACAACACAATTCTAGATCTGGTTCTGTGTAATAATCCTGATAGAATCAGCAGTACTGAGGTAGGGGAGCCACTCAGAACAAGTGACCATAGTGCAGTTATATTTGAAGTTTTTTGGCAAGTTAAGTCTGCATTCTCTAATGCTAGAGTTTTCAACTTTAGATGAGCTGATGAGATGCATGATTATACAAGGAATATAAAACCTCTTCTAGGTGGCAAAACTGAAAATAATGTGGTGCATATTTAAAATGATTATTCTGGATGTACAGCATAAATTCATTCTGCAAATGAGAAAAGGGAAGCTGAAAAAAAGCATCCACAGTGGATGAATAAGTCGTTACAGGGCAGTTTGAAACAAAAAAAATACAGAAAATACAAGTTGGACAGCTCACAGAGTAATAAGATTGAATACAGTAATATGCGAGCTCAAGTTAAGAAAGATATAAGGAAAGCTAAAGGGTAATTTTGAAAGACAGATTGCACTAGATGCACAGAGCAGCCCTAAACGCTTTTTCAATACTACAGTCAAAAAAAGGATTGTTAAGGATGTGATAAGAGGTATAAAAAATAAGGATGGAGTTATGGTTTATGATAACAAAGCTATTACTGATACCCTACACAGTTACTTTGTAGAGAGTTTCACTAGTGATGTGTTTTCACATATGCCTTCAGGTGCATTCAGTTCTCAGAGTCTTATGGAGGAAAATGATTTAAATGATGCACAAGCACTAGATAAACTTCAAAAACTTAAAACAAATAAGGCAGCAGGCCCCAATGGAATTTATCCTAGAGTTCTCAGAGAACTAGCAGACGTGCCTCTGATGGTTATTTTTAAGCAATCTCTTAAAACTAGAGATATACCAGTGGCAGTGTATCTACAAGAAAGGAGACCGGACTGATCCAGGAAATTATAGGCCCATTAGTTTAACTCGTATCACATGTAAATTCCTGGAATTCATCATTAGGGACCATTTGGAATTATTCTTTGGACAAAATGGGTTCTTAAATGATAGCCAACATGGTTTTTGCAGAGGGAGGTCAGGCTTAACAAACCTCCTGGACTTTTTAAAAACGCATTTGACAAAGTACCGCATGAGAAGCTCATAGTGATAATGAAATCTGCAGGATTTACAGGAGCTAGCATTGAGTGGATTCGAAGTTGGTTGTCTAGTAGAAAGCAGACTGTAGCTGTGGGAGAAATTGTATCAGAGCAGGGTCCTGTATGAAGTGGAGTCCCACAGGGATCGGTATTGGGGCCTTTGCTATTTCTTATATACATAAATGATCTTGATGCAGAGGTTAGTAGTAAAATAGTAAAATTTGCAGATGATACAAAACTAGGGGGTCTAGCCAACAGTATAGAATCAACTAAGGTAATACAGGAAGACCTAAACAACATCCAAAAGTGGGCAGATACCTTACTTGGCAGATGACATTCAATTTACTTAAATGCAAAGTCTTGCATGTGGGAAATAAGAACCTTAGACAAGACTACTTCATGGGGGGGGGGGGGGGGGGGGGGGACTAGAATGCACTCAATTTGAAAAAGACTTGAGAGTAATAGTTGCCCCAAGCTTAACAGGATCTAGGCAGTGTGCTGTAGCAATAAAAAAGGCCAACAGGATGCTGGGATATATAGACAAAAGTATTGATTATAAATCTAAGGAGGTTATATTGAAATTATACAATGCTTTAGTCAGACCTCACTTGGAATATGTGCTGTTCTGGGTACAGCACTATAAGAAAGATATTGAGGTTCTTGAAAAAGTTTGAAAAGGGGCAACTAAATTGATGAAATGAATTGATGAAATATAAAAGCTGTGAGGAAAGACTCAAATTACTTAACCTATATGGACTTAGAGAGAAGATACTTAGGGGTGATTTAACAGAGGTTTTTAAATTCATAAAAGGACTCTATAAGGTTAACTACAATACATTTTTAGGGTGAGTTCAGTCTGTAGAACAAGGGGACATAAATGGAAACTAGTTAAGAGTAAGTTCCACACTGATATAAGGAAGTATTGTTTTACACAAAAAGTTATCAACACATGGAATAAGTTGCCAGGTCATGTAGTTGAGGCAGAGACCCTTGCTGTGTTCAAGTCCAGACTTGATGCAGTTTTGGATACTCTCTAACTGTAATGGCAAGCTTAGTTGGGCCAAATGCCCTGTTCTCATCATAATACAGTATTTTCTCATGTTCTAAAATAAAAATTGGCTACAGATGAGTACAGTGCCAGAGGAGTGAAAATACTTCTTGTGTGATTAGAGATTTTTTTCCAGTACCCCTGGGAAATTCATTGCTTTTATTTCTGAATAAAATTATTTACAAATAGAGAACAAGGTAAAGGTGTATTTACAGTGGGCTAGTTACCATGTTTACAAGTGGTTCCGTTTCATATGTGTTCATTACGATGTCAGTAATCCTGTTAAAGTTAGTTCATGGGAGCAAAAATGTGGGAAAAAAATATGATTGGTTAAGCACTAGCCTATCGGATTACTGTTGCTATGTACGTTGGGATTGTGCCTGGTTAACGAGGGTAAGGAGAGTTCGAGTTGTGTGGAGAGAAAAAAAAAAGTTTTATTGGCGTTAAGCAGAAGATTCTGGGGAAGTACAACCCTCGAACTGTTTGTGTGTGTCATTTTTTTATTTCTAGGTTACACTTTTGTGGTAGGAAAAACTGTATTAGCCTAGCAACACTGTGTATTAGCATGAGCTCACTGCCAAAGGTTGTATTAAGTGCACCATGCTAGCCTGGGGATTACTACAGGACAGGTGTAATGGACCCAGAGAGCCTGGGTCACTGCCAACTTAAGTCTTAGGAGGATTCCACCCGTTTTAAAAAATATAGCTTGGCTTAGCGTGAAGATAATGGAAGAGAAAAACCAGAGAAACCTGAGAAAAAGTAAGAATGGTTAAGAGAGATAAATAAATAATCGTGTAAATGTTTAATCAGACCAAAAAGGGGAAAAGAGGGTGGACCATGAGAGGGGGAGCCAACAGGTAAGCCCAGCAGTGGGAAGGTTTAGAAAAAGGTATATAAGAAGAGGTAGTTGAGGGGTTTCCTCAGACCTGGGTCTCAAGAGAGGGTGTGACTGCTTTGCTCCACATGGACCAGCCCAGTTTACTGTATGTGATCTCTGATCTATATACAATAAACCCATATACATCAGACTTTGAGTTACAACTTGTATTAATTTTGGAGATTGTTATTTCTATAGTTAAAACAGCATATTGAAGGCATAAGATCGGAAAGGAACGTCTGGCCTGACCGGTAGAGGCGGGGACTGGTGGAGTCACCACATTTAATTGGCGTCACGAACAGGATAGGCTCGGGGCAGCCGAACGCTTGGACGAAACTGCTGCTTCTCGGTACAACGGTGGCCACCAAAAGAAAGGTAAGCAGAGCCTTTTTCCAAAGTCTGCTAATACTTGTTGTAATTGAGAGCAGTTTGTATTCGCCCAGCCCTAGGCAGCGTAGCCTCTCCTAAAAAGGACATGAAATATAGCCAAAGTCTGATGTAATGCGCTGTATGAATGAATGAAGAGTGGTAAGCGCAAGCGGCATGAATGAGTGTATGTTGAATGTACTGATTGTTTGTTGGTTCTTAGTGTGTGTGGTATTCGCAATCGCTTTAACTCAGGTCGTTATAAACTCGGTACAGCAGTCAGAAGTTGGAGGCAGATAGGCAGAGCACAATAAAGGCAGCCTGTGGGTTTGTACGGGCAGGTTGAGAGGGGCACAGCACTTGTGGATACCGCTTTTTCTGTATAAAGGAGAAAGGTCTGCACGGGCAAGTGGCTGTGCAGTAGTGTGTGGGCGTCTGAGGATTAGCCGTATGTGCCGACCTCAGGACGGTGTTTCTGTGATCTGTGGTCCACGCTGCTATGAAGAGTAGGGGGAACGTACCTGAGGAGCCGTAAAGAGAGTCGACTCGAACCGTCGACGGAGGGTCACATAGAGAGATATATAGAGAAGTAAGATTAGATCCAGCAGTAGTGCACTACAAATCTCCCGAGAGTGCTCCAGAGGCCCAATAAAGGGAGATTGCGCGCATGTGTGTGAAGCCGGCAGTTTGTGTGAATGGGTGTGAATAAGCATGAATGGCGAATAAGTCTGATGAGTCTTATGTGTTAACTCAGCTGAGCGATTGGGCATTTGAAGTTACCGGTATTGGAAAACAGCCAGCAGTAATTTGGAGTCGTAAAACTAGATACGCCCCTATTAAAGTGCATGCAACAGAATACGTTGATCTAGGAAGTATTTGGGCTGTTAGGATAAGGGTGGAATTTAATTTAGACATAGAGGTAGTGGTAAAAGAGTGTAAGCAGGGAAAAGGCTGGGAGAGATATAAGGGGAGGAAAATAATAGAGATAATAAAACTGTGTGTGGGGGAAGATGTAATTTGGCAGACACACGGGAAAAGAGCAGAGAAGGAAGCGGTTCAGTTACAATTGGGTTACCCTGGAAGGTTTTTATTTGATTCAGACCGCATACCTAAATCGCCATTTGAATGGTACAGGGCAGCAATATATAGTGAGTGCACACAATCAGGAGAAACAAGGTGGTGGGTGTACAAGGCGTGCCCGCATTGTGTGGCGAAAAATAGGTATTTGCACTTTGCCCCACGTATGCTCCAAAATAGGTATTTGCATTTTACCCCACGTATGCCCCAACCTGGAGAGCTCCCGCCAAGAGAAGACGTGGAGGGATAAAGATAAAAATAAAATATAAGTGCTGACGTTTGAGTGTATGGAAGGGGAGCGTCAGGAATCCTATGTGTTAAATCAGCTGTGCGATTGGGGTTTTAGAGGAGTGCAGTGGAGGAAAACGCCAGCGTGTATATGGTGTCACAATATTAACATAGTAGTACACCCTGAAGAATACATTAAAACAGAAAAGATTGTGATAATAAGAGTAAGGATTGAATTTAACTTAGATGTGGAGGTTGTACTATTAACGTTGGAAAAAGCAGAAAGGTGGAGAAATCGCAGGATAGATAAGGTGATAGAGTTAACTAAAATTAAATTAGGAGATGAAGTACTTTGGAAATCGCACGGGAATGGAGTAGAAAAAGAATTGGTTTCGCTGCAATTAGGATATCCTGGGAATTTTTCATTTGAGACAGGAAAAATTCCTCAGAGTATTACGAAGACATACAGGTGTCCGGGGCTAGGAGAAGGAGGGGTGTGCACGTGCTGCCAGGCACGGAATAGGAGGTACCGAATTTATAGATACAAGGGGGGATGGTCTTTGCTTGAGTGGAATAGAGGGCTTGAGGTATTATATGATTCCCGGCGTGCGAGTGAAGGAATTAATGAGGCAAGGAATCCCCGAAAAAACTATAACTGGTACTGGGAGACTAACTGTGGATGCAGGCCAATAGGGTACAGCAAGCCAACATAGAGACTGAGAGCCTAGAGGAGACAGTGATTAAACAGCAAACACAGCAGGGAGTGCAGATATTTTTAGCCTTGTGGACCGGTACTGTGTCGTTCCTGGTACTGTGGGTAGCTACCGTGAGGTGGATGATAAGTGATAGATGGGGGATATAGAAACACAGGGGATTATAACACATTTTTGGCTAGAACGCACTTATAAAGATCAAGAAGGGGTGGAACGGAATCAAGACACTCAACTAATAAATTTAAAACTCTGGCAACTTACAGAGTGGAGTAATTTGGATCAGGTACAGGAGGATTTCCCAGCTATCAGGTGGAGATCAGTACTGCAGAGATTGTGGACAGAAAGAACGCTGAGCTCTGTATTAATCTGGTTGTGTGACAACCCAGAAGGAGTAGCGACGGTGCCGCTGGCAGATTTCTTGCAGATACCAGAGGGTTTCGCTGTACTGGGGAGAGACAGATTGCTGTTGAATCCCCGATTAAGCATAGTTATTAAGCCAAGGAGAGTTAGGTGGGAAACAGGAAAGTGGGCTCACATTAAAAGAACAAAAGAAACTGACAGCTCAGAAAAACTAGAGATTGACACCTATAACCCAGACACTAGTAGGAAATATAAGGCAGGGGTTACAGTAGGAAAAATATTCATACTAATTAGGACTAGGGAAACAGATAGGGAGGTTGACACCCCAGGTAACAGTAACACTAAACAGGGATACATGGGGGCGAGAGCAGGGAAAATGAAAAGGGGTGGGAACACAGGAGAAGTAACCACACCCGCAGAAGTAACCACACCCGCAGAATTAATAATGAAACAATATCCGGAACACAAAAAGCAAATTAAAAAGTGTATGAGGGAATGGAACAAAAGGACTGTTGGGGATCTGCAATGGCCAAAGGAAGGCACTTTTGACCTTGCCCACTGTAAGGAAGTGGAGATGGCCATAAAATACTACAAAGTATTGAACACAAGTGACAAACAGGAAGGAAAGAGAGCAAGAGAGAGGGAGGTGTTAAGCTGGTTTAAACAAGAAGGAAAGACTGTGACAACAATGAGGGGCATGAAAGAAAGGGAAAGCAAAAGGGAAAAACAGAAAAAGGCAGAGGCGACTGCACCACAGGAGCCACCACATCCGTACGCAGACAACAGGAAATCATTCAGAGCCAGCCAGTATCCGGTGAGGAGTCAAAGCCTGCCCAGAGTGGACCAGGAGCAGCCTGAATCAGATGTGGAAATCAAAGGGACTGTAAAATTCGAGCCCATGTTGGGGACAGTAAAAATGAAAGTGAACAGAGAGCCCCAAGCTCAAACAGAAAGCAGAGCCAGGTCATTGAATAATGTCTCACTGACAGGTGTTGAGTGCCAGGAGCGGCCAGACGAGACTCAACTTGCAGGAGACTGTTCAAGTGGCGTGTATGACCGACACACAGCCTGGGACCGACGGGAGTTTGCCAGAGCAACGGCCCCTCCAGAGGAAAGAGAGGAACAGGAAGTACCAGTCGTCAGGCGAAAGGTGCGCTACACCTCCACACCCAGGACACAGACTGACAGGGAGAGGGGTAGAGAGAGCAGCCCTGAGTCAGAGGAGCGAGAGGAAACCTCACAGTTAAGAGCAAAGCGACTGGTGCATGGAGAGTTGTACATAAAAAGTGGAGAGGAAGCTCAGTTAAGAAAGAAAAAGGAGAAGAGGATGTTGAGACGGCTGGAAGAAGAAATGAAAGGGCAGATGGGAAACATGGCATCACGGACCAGAGAAGTGGAGCGAGCGAGAAGGGAGGAACGGATGCAGAACTTTGAGGAAGCGATCAGAAGAGTGGAGGAAGAGACTCTCGAACTGATGGGACAAAAGGCACATGACATGCTGCATGTTACAAGACTGAGAAGCGGCAAGGAAGTACCAAAGAGGGCGACACTGGAGAGGCGTGAAAGAAGGGAAGGAGACCGGGATGGCTATGAAGGGGATGCTGACGAAGACATCGTAAGCGGGTCAGAAGTAAACATGTGTCCCCTGATAGAAAAGGCTGGGGGACGGACCCAGTATGTGCCATGGTCATTTATGGACATGATAGGGCTGGCAGGACGGCTGCCAGACCTGACAGACGGAGCAGGAAAATGGATTACAGCCCTGGAAGAGAATACAGGAGGGATCAGACTGGCCCTGGGAGACATCAAAGCCCTGTTGATGCATGTGGGAGGGAGGCAAGTGACAGAAGATGTCTTCAGAGGGGCACAGTTGTCCCAGGTGATCTCGGGACATGTGGTAGATCACGTGGGATTCGGAGGATATAGGGCACGCATATGGGCGGAGCTCCGACGTCAATTTCCAGAAAAATGGACCCCACGAAAATTGGAGGGAGAAGAACTGAAAGAAGGTGAGAGTGTGCAGAAGTTCCTCCACAATTTCCAGAGGGTATGGAGAGAGGAAACAGGGAGTCCTTGGGACACGAACACCACCACTGCAAATCTGTTTACAATGATGGTGAAGAAAAGCATGCCAAAACAAGCACAGAGGCGTCTGGATGGAGTGGTCGGCCTGATGAAGATGGACTGGCCGATGTTCGCAGAGCATGTGATACACCATGTGGAACAGTATCGAAGGGAGAAAAAAGAAGCAGAAGACCAAAGCAAACAACTGAACAGCAAACTGGCGCAACTGCAGCTGGCAAGAACAAGAAAGAGAAGGGAAAGACACAAGCTCCAGTGGTACTGGCCGAGACGCCTGCACCAGCCCCAGCCACCGTAGCCCCAACCAACGCAGCATCAGCACAAGCACAACCAGCACAGCAGCAAGGACCGATTCCAGCAAACTCAGTCCTGGTGACACCAGCAGCCACCCCCGCCCCGCAGATGCCACCCATAAATGTGTATATCAACCAGGCGGGAGGAACAGGAGGACACCGACCCCCTATGATGAGAGGAGCCGGACGGGCCAGAGGAAGAGGACGAGGAGGACTGAGCGGTAACGGGCCACAGAGGGGTGGATGGCAAAGGCCACTGAGTTACCCATCAAATCGACAGGCGGCAAACACCAACCAAGGTCCCCAACCGGCAGGTGACGTGTGCTGGGGGTGTCGCCAGGTGGGTCACAGGCGAAGAGATTGCCCAGTCAATCCATGGGCAGAACCAGTGCCCATGGGCTGTGAAACAGGTGAGGGGCCATCGTCCAATCCATGGATAGGGCCAGCAGCTAACTGGCAAGCATAGGGAGGCCCAGAGAAGCCAGAGGGGGAGGAAATGTCATTGATTGTCTCTACATGTCCACAAGATGAACCCACCATACCAGTAATTATTAATCAACGCGAACACCAATTTATGATAGATACAGGCGCAACATATTCCTGTATTGGTAAGACAGGCGCCAATCTCCCCCTCTCTAGTTCATCTGTTAAGACAACGGGCTTCTCTGGGAAAACGCAGTTAATTCCACTTACTCAGCCTGTCCCTATGCGAATTGCCGGAAAAACTATAGTTGCACCGCTGCTGTACTCAGCTCACACTCCTGTTAACCTGTTGGGAAGAGATATTTTATGCCCACTGAAAGCCAACATTATGTGCACCCAAGACGGCATCCATATAGACATTCCAGAAGATTCATGTCACGCGATGCTGTCTATGCTGATACAACAATGTGGAGTGTCACGGCCTCTGGTGTATTGGCTGCGTTTGTTCCCGGAAAACTCAATGCTGCAGCAACAATGGAACACATGGAAACCGTGGGTGCAGGCACAGCTGGGAAAAGCTGCGGAGCCACAACTGCCATTACACTGCACCCTCATGTACGATGAGTATCGTACAAACATTGACTACGAAGAGTGTTGGGATGAAGTAATCAATGGACATCAATATCACGTGGTTAGTCAAGACATCTACATTGGACCACAAGGAGCAGCAACTGCAGTGTCACTGCCACCCTCACTGCAACATCAGCAGTGGTATAGAGTCCCAAAAGCCACCCCACATGTGACGCTGATGGTGGCACATGGCCACGAATCGCATGAATTGGGACCGATGGTGAGACGGGCATTACAAGTCTTGGAATGGCTTCCAACAGAAAACAAGTTCATTCACACCTCCCGAATCAAGCAGTTCATCAGAATTTCAATGAAAGCATACGATGATAGCGTTGCAGAAAAGGTTTTTTTGGATGCCAGAATGCCAAAACAGATGCCCCTGAAACCAGAGCATGAGGACTTATTAAAACAGGTGCCAGATTGCCTGTGGTCAAAACACAAAACAGACATTGGGTGTGTAAAGTCTGCACAACAAGTGCACATTACCTTGAAGCAGGGAGTAAACCTGCCCAACCAGAGACAATATCCTTTGAGACAACAAGCAATAGATGGCATCAAACCCATAATAGATGGCCTGCTGAAGGCAGGCGTGTTGATTAAAACCAGTAGCCCATGTAACACTCCAATTTTCCCAATCAAGAAGCCACATTCTGATGATTATCGCCTGGTCCATGACTTGAGAGCAGTAAACTCAGTTGTTGATGCAGAAGTACCAATTGTTCCCGATCCTCATACATTGCTCTCAAACATACCACCGGACACGCGGTGGTACACGGTAATAGATTTGTGTTCCGCATTTTTCAGTGTACCCTTGCACCCAGATTCACAATATCTTTTTGCATTTACTTATCAAGGTCAGCAATACACATACACCAGGTTGCCACAGGGCTATTGTGAAAGCCCCTCAGTGTTTAATAGAGTGTTAGCACAGGACCTACAACATTTAGACATGCCAAGTACGCTTATTTAATATGTTGATGATCTGTTGATTTGCAGCCCTACGAGAGAACAGTGCGAGGCTGACTCGGTCGCGGTTTTGACAGCACTGGCGAAAGGGGGACATAAGGTCAGTAAAGACAAATTACAGTTTTGCCAACAAACAGTTGATTATTTGGGGAGACAATTAAGTGGGGACAAGAGACACATCGCACCATCACAGGTAGAAGCTGTTGCTAAAGCTCCCAAACCACAGACTGTAGGACAGATGCTTTCATTCTTAGGAATGACAGGGTTTAGCAGGCCATGGATATGTGACTATGCAATCATCACCGCGCCTCTACGGGCATTAATTAAGACCACAGGACAGGGTTACAGTGCAGCACAACTACAATGGACTCCGGAAGCGGAGGAAGCTTTTCAGATCTTGAAAACTCAGATGCAGACAGCCCCAGCACTTGGCAATCCAGACTATAGCAAACCATTTCACCTGTATATAGCTGAGAGGTCAGGGTTTGCTAGTACTGTGCTAATGCAGGAAACATCCACAAGCAAGCAACCGTTGGCATTTTACAGCACAAAATTGGACCCAGAAGAACAGGGTCTACCTCCATGCTATCAAGGGTTGGCAGCTGCTGTGTTTGCTTATCAAAAGGCATCGGTGCTGACCATGGGGCACCCAGTGGTACTATACACATCGTACAACTATCACAACCATGTTCAGCCCAACTTGCAGAAATTAAAGCACTAACAGTCGCATGTCAAATAGCTGCAGGAAAAAAGGTAAACATTTTCACAGACTCAGACACAAACAATTTGGAAACAGAGAGGCTTCTGTAGGGCAGATGGCACACCCATCACACATGGGAATGCAGTAGCAGACCTACTGGAGGCAATGAAATTACCAGCGGCAATAGCTATTGTTAAATGCTCAGCACATCAAAAGGCTCGCACCCTGGAGGCTGACGGTAACAACTTTGCTGACAGGATGGCACGGGAAGCCGCCATGGGTTCAACCCTTACTGCCCCGTTGTTGGCAGAAGAACCTGATAATCCTGGGGATCCAACGGGGTGTTTATTGTCCCTGATTGAGGCGCAAAAACAAGCCAGTATATATGAAATTAGCATTTGGAAGAAGAGGAGGGCGAGGCAAACACAGGAAGGCCCAAACAAAGGGTTATGGCGAGGACCACAAGGACACTTTGTGGCACCCACAGCACTCATACACACACTGATTAGGGATGCGCATGGTCAGGACCATTGCGCAAGGGGGGAGGTTATCAAACGCATACAACATGCCTGGTGGTCACCCTATTTGACGCACATGGTGGATCGTGCGCTGCATGAGTGTGAAGTATGTGCAACCTACAATGTTAGGAAAGCTTTTTCAGCACCGATCGGCCACATTCCACCACCAGATGGACTATTTAGACACATTATGATTGACTACGTGGACATGATAGAGAGAATTCAAGGTAAACGCTATGTGTTAGTGGTAGTGGATAGGTTTAGTCGTTGGGTAGAGGCGGAAGCTACAAACACTCCAGATGCTAAATCAGCAGTAAAATTTCTATGCAGAGAGGTATTCCCTAGATTCGGGATCCCAGACAAAATAAGTTCAGATAACGGGCCACATTTTGTGGCTGAATTAATGAAGACCCTAACTAAAGCGCTAGGTGTGAGGAGAAGATTTGGGTGTGTGTACCACCCACAGTCACAAGGAATGGTAGAGAGAGCTAATGGTGCACTAAAAACAAAAATAGCAAAGATATGCACAGACGGCAAAATTAACTGGCTAAACGCGCTACCATTAGCATTGATGAGCATGACAATGCAAACTAATAGGACTACGCACCTGACCCCGCATGAGATGCTAACTGGCAGACCCATGCCAGTACCATACCTTCGAGGCCCCTACAGTGGACCGGCACTTGAGCAGTTAGAAAGAGAACTGTCGAGCTACGTACAGCATCTAACTGCAATACATAAAGCCATCTTCCAACAGGTGAAGGGCGCCACTGAGGGAAGACAAAGCGACATTCCAAGGGACCTCCAGGAAACGAAGCCTGGGGACTGGGTGTACATTAAGTGCTTTAGAAGAAGGTGGAACGAGCCCAGGCGTGAAGGACCCTTTAAGGTGGTCTTAACCACCCCCACCGCATTGAAAGTTGAAGGTAAGACTGTGTGGTTTCACCTAAATCAGTGCTGCAGGGCCGAAGAGCCAGGACGGACACTGGAACAAATAAGGGCCATACAGAGGGAAGAGCGAGATGAAGAACGGAGTGATGACAGGCGGGACCCGGCAGCAGCAGAAGATGCAGAAGAAGAATCGGGAGAAAGTAGCAGCGCTGGAGCAGAAGAGGCAGGAGCGCCAGCAGAAGGAGATGCGCCTCCTGCAGGAGTTGGAGGAGCAGGTGGTAACCAGGAGACAGGAGAATAGTAGGTTGAGCGGGTGTCCACCATAGGGACTGTGGGGAGTGACTGTGATAATAATGCTGGTGCTCATAGTGGGCACACGCCCTGTTGAGACGGGGGTAAGGTTGAGAGTTTTTCAAAAGGTTGTAAGCAGGGCCCTCACAGGGGGCAAGAGTAAAGGGGCTGTAAGTGCCACCCTCATAGGGAGTAGGAGTGAAGTGCAGAGAGAGCAGAAGCCGCACCCGACAGAGACACTGAGGGAGCAATTTAAGTGGCAAGTGGGAACGAACCTGTTTTATCAGTGGATGAATTACTCAGCACGGCAAGTAAGCAACAAAACCTGTATAGCATGCTACAACACAAATGCGAAAAAAGGCCCCCAGGTGAGACCGTTACCTTACACTCAGAAAGGATGTTTAAAAGGAGAAGTGTGTAACTTAATATGCATATTATACTACATGGCAAAAGGCTGGAGATGGGATCTAAATGGACGCTTGCATGACGGATGGGTCAGAACTAGGCAGGGACTAAAGGAGCTTAAGCTGAGTAAATGCCATCAAGAGGGATACATACAATCGGAGAGAGTGAGCAAAGAAATTGGAATACCACCAGTAATAACAGTGCCGAGTAACGTTAAATTTCCAATCTGCATAATGTCGAGTGACAGGTCAGGAGAGTTGATAGACAAATGGCAAAGGGGGATTACAGTGACGGAGACAGACCCGTGGCTGACTTGTAAGGAATGGGATAAGAACGGCAGCAGGGCATGCTCCACTACAAAGGGTGTACCTATCAGGTGTAAAGAAGTAGTTGTTAACTATGGTTACACAGCAGATCGGGTAGCTGATAATGGGACAGTATTACAAAATACTTTCACCGTGCCAAACTTTGCCAATGGCTCATATCCAATAGCAGACGTATATTGGTACTGTGGCAAAGGCACTCAATTTAGAACTGCATTAGAAGATGGATGGAGTGGCATATGTGCACCAGTGATGCTGACAGGACGCATGGCAATAATCCCCGGAGTATATGTAAATTGGGCCGGTGTGCCAGTCGGCATGCCAAAAGAACACAGACCGATGTCCGAAGCATCGATAGACAATCTACTTACATGGCTGCCGCATCTGCAAGGGAAGAGAAATGCTGAATGGATTACTTAC
Source organism: Megalops cyprinoides (assembly GCF_013368585.1). Lineage (NCBI taxonomy): Eukaryota > Metazoa > Chordata > Actinopteri > Elopiformes > Megalopidae > Megalops > Megalops cyprinoides. The sequence continues at coordinate 31,036,818 of NC_050599.1, read as the reverse complement.
TTATGGTACAATCAGCAAAGGTTTATTAACTACACTGTGCACGCAATGTGGGGAATAAAGGAACAACTACATGCTACATCTCTTATGGCACTGCAAAATAGGCTCATTTTGGATACAATGTTGGCAGAGGAGCAGGGAGTGTGTACTCGCATTGGGGATGAATGTTGTGCAGTAATCCCAATGCACACGGGGCCGGGAGGCAACATCACCATCGCACTGGAGCAATTGGAGAGGTTGGGAAATGAGCATGTTCGGAATACGAAAGGTGAGACGAAACCCTGGACTTGGTTAGACTGGTTGAACGTCTCATCCTGGAAGGCTGCATTAATAAACATTGGACTGTGGGATTGTGGGATTGGTGGTGATTCTACTGATGTTGGCATCATGCTGCGTGTTCCCACTGATCCAATCCATGATTAAGAGGATGATATCCACTGTGTCGGGACAATTTCCAGTGTCTCTTGCAGTTGTTCCAGCCCCACTGTGCTTACTGCCGGAGGACGCTGCTATCGACCAGTGTGAGGTGACTGAGTGGCTGAAGGTGTAACAGAAGCCCCCATCTCACTGTGCATCGTAAGTGCTAGTAACCTCTCCACAGTGAGGACCCTCTACGGTGCGCATAGTACCTGGGTTGAAGAAACGTATATATAGATACTAGGAATGCACAAATTACTAATAAGTACAGAGCACTGGAATAGTTAGTTGGGTCTCTCCCTTACCACGAAGTCTGACCAGCAGAGGCGGAGTGATGAGCTGGTAGCATCTCCTCCGCCCACTGGTCCAACAATACCTACAGAGGACGCCGCGGAAAGAAGGGACTCTAAGGTTTACACCTGATTATAACTGGAAGTATGTTATTGGCACTGAAATGTATTGTTACTAACCTCACTACTGACTGTCTCCCTATTAGAGGGGCCATAAAGTTGTAATACACTGGAAAAGATCAAAAATTATTAATACTCAGTGATTTTGATATATGACTGCTGTTACCGTATGACTACGCATTGTAAACTGTATAATCACACCGTGGCTGGTCCTAATTGCTGATGTAATCTAATGTAATCCACTGAACCTATGTTAAAGGGATGTAACCTCATAGTTGATGTAAACGCAGGCATGATCGTGCCACTGTAACCAGCTATATTACTACCAAAAATGTGCCAAATGCATTAAGGAGGTAACCCCGCTAGAGGGAAGCGGAGCTTGACGTGGTACGATCAAGTTTGTGATGTGGTGAAGGTAATTGGTACCTCCTGGTAGGTATGTTAATGGACACGGAGTGGCTTTTACCCGCTCCCTCATTGGAAGGGAGGGGATGTTTTCCACACCGTGCCCTGCGCTGTTGTTAGATCTCCCTCTAAGCGACAGCCATCGTTTTTTGATGATCGCTGTGGCTGAAGGGGGGCGTTTTGCTACCTGGCCAGACGAACTCTAGTAGCAGGCAAGCAGGTTAACAAGTGCAAGCGAGTGTGACTATATAGTCACAAAGGGGGGAATGTGGTAGGAAAAACTGTATTAGCCTAGCAACACTGTGTATTAGCATGAGCTCACTGCCAAAGGTTGTATTAAGTGCACCATGCTAGCCTGGGGATTACTACAGGACAGGTGTAATGGACCCAGAGAGCCTGGGTCACTGCCAGCTTAAGTCTTGGGAGGATTCCACCCGTTTTAAAAAATATAGCTTGGCTTAGCGTGAAGATAATGGAAGAGAAAAACCAGAGAAACCTGAGAAAAAGTAAGAATGGTTAAGAGAGATAAATAAATAATCGTGTAAAAGTTTAATCAGACCAAAAAGGGGAAAAGAGGGTGGACCATGAGAGGGGGAGCCAACAGGTAAGCCCAGCAGTGGGAAGGTTTAGAAAAAGGTATATAAGAAGAGGTAGTTTGTTTGTTTACAACGCGAGTGTTTTTTTTATTATTTATTTTATTTGACGCTGTCTGTATTTTGTTGTGCACTTATCTGGGCACATGTCTGTTTATTTCTCCCAACCGTAATTGCACTTCTTGGATAAATAAATGTCATCTTCTGCCGCTAAAGTAATTGATGCATAAGAGTTTTGATATTAATGAGCATTCAGCTATCATTTAGAGAGTCCGCTATTTTAGTGGTGTTGCAGTCCAATTATTTGTAATTCATGGGATACATTGTTTACAATTCAATCTTTGAAGATTAACTCAAAGTGGGGGCTCACACTGTTATTAGTAGTTAATGCAAGGGAGGTCAGTTATCCAGCATCTAACTATAGCCATTCCCATAGGCTATCCCAGGCCTCTTAGACACCCTGTGTGAGACAGTAACCCTAGACCTATATCCTGCCTGGTGCATTCCACTTAAGCTCCTCCCTTGTTGTGTATTATTCACGTGTTCATGGTAGTGGGGCGCAATAATACCTGTATGTAAAAGTCAGCTTAGTGGGAGGGTTACACGTGGGGGCTCGTCCGGGATAATTTGTATGCTGTTTTTTTTTTAAGGTGAATATGTGATGATGCTTGAAATGGAATTTTAATACTGTATCACATGTGAACTTATACTGTATGCATTACATTTGCTGTTGAGGGTTGTAAATAGACTGTTTTCGTGAAACCTATTACAACATGGAGGCAGAACAGATATTGAGCTGGTGTGAAGAGAAGGGGGTTAATCCTAAAAAGGCCATTGTGCTTAGTAATGTGCCTGTCGATGCTACAGATGAGATTCTTTATCACGTCCTAGACAATGCAGAAGTCTATCGTCGGTCCAAAGCGAGAGGCCGTTGTTTAGCACCTGTTGGGAGAAGCCAGTTAATTCTTATTGAGATCTCAAATGATATCAATGCAGTCAAAATACCTGAGCAGATAGGTGTAAGAGGTGAGGGGGCTCCCTGGTTGGTCAGTGTTGCTGTTGAAGCTCCACAGCTACAAATCCCCACTCAGAAGGGGGATTTTCAGGCCAAACTGAGGACATTCCTGGCTAATGAGGGAAAGACACTTGATGACATGAAAGGCCTGCTTAACTCTGTTGCACTCCCCCTGCAGCTCCAGACCTGAACACCCAGCTAGTCAATGCTATATCCTCTCTTGTTGAGAAGTGTCAAGCTGTACCAGTTGAAAATCCGGGCTACCGCAAACTTCATATATTCTCTGGGGTGAAGCCAACTCCCCATGGAGAAGAAGAATATGATGCGTGGGCCGAACAGACAACTCACATGCTTGATGAGTGGAAGTGTGCAGATTCCTTAAAGAAGCAGAGAATAGCTGAGAGCCTCAAAGGGCCAGCTGCAGATATCGTCAGATGTCTGAGAGTCAGTAACCCTAATGCTACAGCGAATGATTACTTAACAGCCCTTGAGACAGCCTTTGGAACTACAGAGAATGCCACAGATCTCATGTTTAAGTTCCGTAACACATTCTAGCTTGAAGGTGAGAAGCTTTCAGCATATCTGCTTAGAATTGACAAATTGCTTCACTCGGTGTTCCGGAAAGGGGGAATTAACCTGGCTGACATGGATAAAACCCACATCGAGCAGGTTGCAAGAGGGGCCTTGCCTCATGACCTTGTTGCCCTTCGTGTTAGAATGACATACAACTTCAGTCTCCCCCTACCTTCACTGAGCTGCTCCGCGATGTGAGAGAAGAGGAGGATATGATACTGGAGATGCCTGGTGCTACACGTATTGCTGCTTACTCCATGGTTGCGCCAGTTGAATGTGCAACTGTGTCAGCGGCATCAACACAGCTTGAGTCCCGTCCTGTATCTGCTTCTGCAGAAAAGATCCCGCCTTAGAGAGTCTTACCAAAGAAGTGCAAGAGCTTAAAAAGAGGTAACTCGCCTGCTCTCCGTCTCTGTTTCCTCACCCTCCTCAGTTGCACAGACCATGCCACTGAGTGCTAGCAAGAGGCTAGAGGGAAAGCCATTCACAAACGCATGCGAAGAACGACGGCAAAAGCTGAGCCGAGCTTATGTCTTCTGTTACAAATGTGGTGAAGATGGTCATTTCCAGTGGGAATGCCAGAATCCTGAGAACCTCAGGAAGGTCAACAAGCACCTCCTTAAGCTGAAGCGGCCATCGGGAAACTCCTCAGGGGCCCAGTAGAGGAACGGGCTGGTGCCCCGGGGATGACACGTTCCGCAAAGTGTGAACCGCTAAAAAGACAGAAAGCTGCACTTCCGATGGGCCTAATTGGGCCTAGTTCCATTGTCTCAGTGCGAATTGAAGACATATATGCAAAAGCTTTACTTGACAGCGTGTCTCAAGTTACCCTTCTTTACCGCTCATTTTACGACAAGTATTTGAAACACATGCCATTGACTCCGATTGATTGTTTGGAGATATGGGGACTCAGTGTTAAGAAATATCCCTATGATGGTTACCTGTGTGTGAAGCTTGAGTTTAATAGCGATGTAGTTGGAGTAGCAGAGACAGTTGAGACACTTGTGCTTGTGTGTCCTGACCCAACCATCAAAGGGGAGGCTTCCAACATAGTGGGGACAAATACCTCTGTGGTGAGACAACTGTTCAATTCCTGCAAACTCCAAGGAGGAGAGAATTTCCTGAGCACCATGACTGTGCATCCTGAGATTAAACAGGCCTACCAAAGATTTCAAGAATCCCCAAATGAGGCTGCTGAGAGGGAAAGGGGCATAGTATAGCTCGCTAGAGCTAAGCCTATGACTTTACCCCCAGGGGGAACTGCTACTGTTACTGGCATCCCTAAATTCCCTGGTCGTCTGTCAACTCAGGCAGTCCTAGTTGATCATTCTGGAGAGGGGCCATTTCCTGATGAGCTTATGGTTTTACCCACCCTCAAGAAGGCTACAGATGTTCATAGCCATCGCATCACAGTTATTGTGAGGAATATGTCCACTCGCAAAGTAACACTGAAACGTGAAATGCCCATTGCGCACCTGTTCCCAGTTGATGTTGTAGATACAGACCCAGTGAAGGAAAATCCCACAGATTTGGTTGAGCTGACCTCGTCTGCATTCAACTTTGGCGATTCCCCAATATCCCAAAAGTGGAAGGAACGATTGTGCAAGAAGATGATGGCAAGAAAAGAAGTTTTCTCCCAAGGCGAACTTGATGTTGGATGTGCAAAGAGCACAGAACACTCCATTCGTGTGACTGATGATAAGCCATTCAGAGAGCGCTCCAGACGTCTGCCTCCAGGGGATGTTGCAGATGTGAGGAAGCATCTTAACGATCTTCTAAAAGCTGGTATCATCTCCGAGTCAAGAAGTCCTTATGCTTCACCCATAGTGGTGGTGCGCAAGAAAAATGGCGCAATACATATGTGTGTGGATTATAGGACTTTGAACAGAAGAACAATTCCTCACCAGTACGCAGTGCCACGGATTGAGGATGCTCTTACCTGTCTGAGTGGTAGCCAGTGGTTCAGCATGCTAGACCTGAGGAGCGGGTACTATCAGATACCCCTGGCCAGGGCTGACAAGGAAAAGACCGCCTTCATCTGTCCAGCTGGGTTTTACCAATTCGAGAGAATGCCGCAGGGGATTTCTGGTGTGCCGGCCACATTCCAGCGTGCGATGGAGAGAACGGTTGGAGACATGAACCTTTTGGAGGTTCTTGTCTACTTAGATGATCTCATTGTCTTTGGGAGGACACTCGAAGAACATGAGCAGCGTTTGATGAAAGTGTTGGACAGGCTGAAAGAGGAAGGACTTAAGTTGTCCTTGGACAAATGTCAGTTCTGTTGCACTTCAGTGAATTACTTGGGACACGTTGTGTCAAGAGACGGCATTGCTACAGACCCCTCCAAAGTGGAGGCTGTGAAGACTTGGCCACGTCCAAAGAACATATCTGCTCTTCGCTCTTTTCTGGGCTTTAGTGGATATTACCACCGTTTCGTGAAAGATTATTCCAGAGTCAGTTACCCACTCAACCAGCTGTTTAAGGGCTGTATCACTGCAGTGAGGCCTGGTCAAAAGTCCAGAGAAGATAAAGGTGCTCAAAAGCCCAGTGAGGATGTTGAGGCAAAGCAGATGTTCCATCCTTCCGAGCCGTTCAGATCTAGGTGGGATGCAAAGTGTGAGACAGCCTTTGAGACGCTCAAGAAAAGTCTCACTGAAGCACCTGTCCGAGCCTTTGCCAACCTGCAGTTACCCTACACTCTGCATGTTGATGCCAGCAGAGAGGGTTTGGGGGGTGAACTATATCAGGATCAAGGGGATGGTCTACGTCCCATTGCGTTTGTCAGCAGGAGCCTTTCCCCATCCGAGAAGAATTACCCCACACACAAGCTTGAGTTCCTGGCTTTAAAGTGGGCGGTTACTGACAGACTGCATGATTACCTCTATGGAGGGAAGTTTGAGGTGCATACGGATAATAATCCGTTAACTTATATCCTCACTACAGCCAAATTAGATGCAGTGGAACATCGTTGGCTGGCTGTGTTGTCGACATACGATTTCAGTTTGAAGTATCGTCCGGGTAAGCAGAACATAGATGCAGATGCCTTGTCCCGCCGTCCTCATTCGATGACGAGTACTCCTGGTGATGAGTGGGAGATCCTTCCTTCTGCGAGTGTCAAAGCAATGTGTGGCATCCCACGTCGGCAGTCCCAAATACTTAGGACCGCACAGAGCCATTGACTTAGTTGGGGCATCTAAACAGGCTATACCCAGGGCATATTGCAATGTGTCTACCGTAAGCACCCATCAGCTTCCCAAGCTGAGTTCAGCTGAGATTGTTCAGTCGCAACACACAGACCCATGCATTGGGGAAGTATTGAGAGCGGTTGCCAAGAAGGATGTAAATAGTACTGACAGAAGGAAGCACTTGGATGTCCCTTTGTTACTCAAGGAGTGGGAGAAGTTGAAGTTAAAGGATTCAGTCCTCTACCGAGTCTCTAGGCCGCCCAATAAGCCATTGCGCCAGCAACTGTTGCTCCCACAGGAGTTCAGAGAAACAGTCCTTCGGGCATTACATGATCCTTCTGGCCATTTAGGGTTTGACAAAACTTACGAGCTTGTGCGAGAGAGGTTTTATTGGCCTCGTATGAAAGCAGAGATTGAAAAGTACTGCAAGAATTGTGCCAGGCGTATTCAACGAAAGACACTTCCAGTGAGAGCTGCTGAACTGTTGCATCTTACTAGTGATGGACCTTATCTACATAGATTTCCTGTCAATTGAGCCTGATTCCAGGAATATATGCAATGTACTTGTTGTTACAGATCACTACACCCGGTATGCCCAAGCGTTTCCCACTAAAGACCAGAAGTCGTCTACGGTTGCCAAAGTGCTGTGGGAAAAGTATTTTGTTCATTATGGCTTACCTAAAAGAGTGCACTCAGATCAGGGAAAAGACTTTGAAAGTCATCTCATTCATGAACTTCTAGGCATGCTTGGAGTGAGGAAATCCAGAACCTCCCTGTATCACCCTCAGGGCGACCCACAGCCTGAGCGGTTCAATCGGACATTGCTCAATATGCTTGGAAGAAGAGCAAATGGAGCCAGCACATTAGTTACCTAGTCCACGCATATAACTGTACGGAAAATGATTTGACTGGTTATAGTCCATACTTTTTGATGTTTGGACGTGAAGCTAGGCTGCCAGTGGCGAAGCAGTAAGAATTCCTGTGCCTGATCGCCATTTTGTGGATTAGCCGTTAGCTACACGGGACATTTAGCTGTTTCAGACCGTTGCGAGTGATTCAACGGAGGGCAGCGACGACTCCATTTCGCGATTGCTGCGAGGAGACGGTGAGGGAAAAAAGAACTGTGTTCAGCAGAGCCTGAGGTGATTGTGTGAGGACAACGCATCGGATACGCGGATGTTCCTGAAGTTTCCTTTGTCTGCAGACGAACGGTTCGTGAGTAAGAAAATCACGCCTCTGTCCGGCATTATGAGCTCCACCATGCGCGCCAACTAAAGGATACCCCAGACTGTGTGTGTATGTGTGTGTTTACAACGCGAGTGTTTTTTTTATTATTTATTTTATTTGACGCTGTCTGTATTTTGTTGTGCACTTATCTGGGCACATGTCTGTTTATTTCTCCCAACCGTAATTGCACTTCTTGGATAAATAAATGTCATCTTCTGCCGCTAAAGTAATTGATGCATGAGAGTTTTGATATTAATGAGCATTCAGCTATCATTTAGAGAGTCTGCTATTTTAGTGGTGTTGCAGTCCAATTATTTGTAATTCGTGGGATACATTGTTTACAATTCAGTCTTTGAAGATTAACTCAAAGTGGGGGCTCACACTGTTATTAGTAGTTAATGCAAGGGAGGACAGTTATCCAGCATCTAACTATAGCCATTCCCATAGGCTATCCCAGGCCTCTTAGACACCCTGTGTGAGACAGTAACCCTAGACCTATATCCTGCCTGGTGCATTCCACTTAAGCTCCTCCCTTGTTGTGTATTATTCACGTGTTCATGGTAGTGGGGTGCAATAATACATGTATGTAAAAGTCAGCTTAGTGGGAGGGTTACACGGATTACCAATGTTGTTGTATTATTACTATTCTGGATTGATAAAGTCCATTTTACTATTTAAAAAAGGTTCTAGCGCAAAAGAGTAGGTTGGCATATGATCAGACTTATATTTGGGCCAAGGCTGTAACTGTTAAAAGTGTTGGTATTAGAATTTCTAATCTATTCACAGGCATTTCATCTGGAAACCTGGGAAATAACAGACAAAAATTTAATAACAAGTGCACTCTGAACTTGAGATATTTTATGTAGCTTGTATAGTCAGGTTTATCACTCGTTTGTGTTGAGAAAACAACTCTAAACCCCTTAACCTCACCATTATTGTCAATACTACGTCTTCTATTGCCCTAATATAACTACTTTAAACTTTTCTTTGTCATGAAAATAGTTTAACCCCTAGTTTCGCCCGAAAGCCACATATTTCGGCCATATGAGCTTCCTTCATTCTCCCATTAATAACCTGGCCACATAGAAACTTCCTCTTTTTCGCAGTACAGGAGGCTTTCAATGTGTCAAATGTATCATCGGTAAACATGATATAAAATCAATGCCAAGTCTGCCTATATTTTTTGCATCACCAGCGGTGATCTCGTTCACTTCACCATGAATTTACCTCATATTTCGCTGAATAGCTCGGTCATTTTTCCACGGAGAAATTTCCCCTTTCTTTTGTCGTGTACTTGAGGCGTGTCGCTTTCCATCTGTCGAATATTTCATCGGCAAATAAACAATTGGCTCTACAACAGCGGTGAAAATCTGCCTATATTTTTTTGTATAACCAGCTTGGCTGTTGTTTACTTCAAAAAGAAACTACAATTTATCGCCGTTAAATATCTTGGTCATTTCAGGACGCAGAAATATTTCCTCTTTTGCTACTTCTATAAATATACGTCATACGTTTTTTTTTTTTTTTTTCAAAAAAAAAAAAAAAAACTAGGGCAGGCTTCACAGGGTTACAAATGAAAAATTATACAAAAATGCTTAAATACTAACATAAAAAGCTAAAATCCATCTGGGCAGTTTTGTTGGCCAAGATTCCATTTTCAGTCTCTTTAAAGTTATTTTCCTCCTGAGGTCCTGTATGTTACTGTATTTGCATAGCAAGCCATTGTATTGCTGCAAAGGCTTTAATTGCACAGCATGAAAGCCCAGTAATTTATTTCATTTCCATGATGTGAATTCTGTTATGTAAGATACATTTGAAGAGAATCTAATTTTGCATTTTCAAAATTCATGTTGTATGGGAATGGGTTAACATGAAAAAGTGCTCCTTTAAGCATCACAATTCCCCTCTGTTTCTTACCTGAATAGCCTAATTAAGCTGAATCAGCCCAAATACAAAGGAGTATGTGTGCGCACACTAATGTGTTTTTATGCTGTTGCATTTGTCACTTGGTAACTGAATGTATTTGCACAGTGCTGGAGGGTTTCTTCCTTGTAGCATGTGATTCTGATGGAGTAATTTGATTTACAGAAATAATCTGATATGTTCTGAGTCCTGGATTCCAACCACTTACCTTCTTGCTACTAAACTGAATTTAGCCACACAAAATGAATAGAAAATGGGAGTGAAGAAATACCATCCTGAACAGAATATTCCATTCATTCAATATTTATGTGCAGTGTTTCATTCAAATTTTTACATTCTTTGACCAACTTCACAGGGAATAATATGAACAGATTGAACTATGAATATCATAACTAGTTCCCAGTTAACCTTTCCAAGAGCATTTCACTCAGTTTCTAAGCATAGTTGAACTCTCTTGACCAATTATGCTAATAATACTTAATAATACTTAATTGCTTAATGATTTGATTAAAGATTTAGGTATTGGAGGTACCTGAGGCTTTGGTCACTAACAGCCTGGCTAAAGATAATCCATCATCTGATCCTTCAATTCAGAGGCATCTGCACTTTCACACCACTTTGAAGCTGGAGTAGAAAGATCTGACAATGTTGGAAATGTCATGATGGCTCATACTTGTAATCATTTAGCTGTAATTGAACCACTTGAAGAAAGTATATCCAGGCCCAAGGTGGTCATGTAAGAATATCAGCTTTTATGGCACGTGGTAATAGTTTTACATTTGGGGAGTAGGCACATAGTAATAGTAGGCACTTATAACTGAGTATTTCAAGGTTAACCATAATTCCTGATGAGTGTTCAGCTGGGTTTTCCTGGAGTGAAGAAGGACATGGCCTGACCTCAGCACAGCAGTGTCGATGATGTGGCATGCCCAATCAAAGCCCCATGACTGCTGACTGAAATGAGGTAAACAACATAATCCAGACAGAATTGCAAACAAATGACACTGTCGCTTCACAACAGGAATATTTACAATTCAGGACATGTTCTCTGCTGCTGTCATTGCTGTCACTAAAAGGATTTTCTAGTCAAAAATCTGCTTTGTCATAAAGACATTCTGTTTCAGAAAAGACAACAGCATTAAAATATCTTTGCCAGATAATGCAGTAGAAATGTGATATGATTTCTGGTACTAAAGGGAAATTATCATATCTATAGAAAAAAGATCATGACTAGAAATATGTTGTAACTCTAGACATCATGTACCCTGAGTCCCCTGAAGAGAAACTGCAGTGTGTGTTTTCTCACAGAGATGATTAGTATCACAATGCCTCTTGTTAGATTTTTTTGTTAATTTTTAAGAGGAGCGTGCGGAAAGCAGATTATCTGATTTTTCATCTCTGGCAGCTCAATTACAACACTAATATCCTCAAACAGCACTGTGCAGTATTTGCACCATTTGACTGTGACAAACTGTAAAGACTGGGAATGCCTCTGTGCCATGTCCTGGTCTTTGCATGAGTAGGTGTAGCTGTGGAAGGTACAGGGTTTTATGTGGTGGGTAAAACATGACTCAACCATTGACTCCGTCATGGAGTGTTTATTTACAGTGATCTTGAATAAACTATATACACATACAACATATACCAGAGGAAAAAGACCTTGCCTTTAAAAAAACAGAGCATAACAGATGCTACACATACAGATTAATTTGTGGTGGCTCTCACATTCTTTCAGGTTTCACCCTGACTCTGACTAAAGTGTGCTGGTTGAGCTCCTTAAATAAGGCAGACCACCAACACCCAGCAGGAACCAAACCCCAAATGCACAATATTGTGTGTTAACAGCATGGTGCTATTAACTCATTATAATATTGTAATTATAATACATCACCATAATTATCTCAATATGTACGGCAATCATCCTGGAGCAGCTGCTGACTGTCCTGTGTTACAACATGGCCTGTGAGTATAGGGGTAGGAACAGACTCCAGAGGATAACTTAGCAACAGCACAGATGGCAGGGCAGTGTCTCAATGCCAAGCAGGGAGTTATAAATCAAATTTTTTGTTATTTTTTCATTTCAGTCAGAACATGTCAGATGACTTGAAAAAAACTGATAATTGGTCATGTTTCTTTTTTTGGGTGTGGTTTCCCAAAACTGGAATTAGAAAACAAGGAGTGGCCAGACTCCTCCTGTGCGCCAGATTGGCATATAAGCTTGCTTCCTCTCAGCTTCTCTCTGCCTCCAGCTGAACAGAGAGCCCTGTGACTTCCACAGCAACACACAGGTAGTTCAGTGTTTACTCACTTGCATTGTGAATTGCATTGTGTGTTCTTAATTTGGGGCATGCATTGTGTGCAATGGTGCTGACATGAGCATTGCACATGGAATCAGGACATTATACTGCCTCTGAAACAGCAGACCGACACAGGATTTTCCTGGAGTTGCACCAGAGAGAAATGAAAAGAGTAAAAATGCTGAGACCATAAAAGATATCCTTCACAATATCAGAAATCAAAATATCTTAGAATGGATAGAATATCTTAGAATAGAAGAGAATGGATTGAATCTTATCCATAACATTTCTGGGGCTCATTATGACACTGTTGTGCAGTCACAGTTGTGTCCTCTGTGTCCTATTGTGTCCTTTGCACAGGATTATGATGCTTTTAATAATGCGCTGGTAGAGGTCTGCAAATGTGCTTAATGGAAACCCACTCAGCATGTTCAGCAATGCACTCTCTGCTCTTTTGGTTTCAGGTGTATTCTGCCAAGTCCAAGCTAATTTATTTTTTAAAGCTGAAAAATATACTTATGACTCATGACTAAAAGTAATTGCCTATGTCACTTCTTGCATGTAACTGTACATGTATAGAATTGACATGAGTCTCTTCAAGATGGATTTGCAGTGTATGTGGACTGAGTGGTAGGCATGTGGATTGTGACAGGACATCTGCTCTCATTCTTCTAGCACTGAAATGTCCAACCTTGCCCAAAACACTAGAAATGTGTGGGGCCCTGTTTCATTCCCTGTAGGATTAATAAAAATTAGGAGATTCTGTTGTTCTTGTGCTGACAGAACAGACAAAACAATTACCTAAACCAGTATACTTTATACTTTATTATGTGCAGTGTAGAATGTTTGGGCAGATTTCTAATACAAATGTCTATGTAGTTTTGCAGATCTGTTAATACTGTACAAAAGCTGCAACACCACCCCCTGATGGTGGTTATGTTGTTCTTCTTGCTGGTCCTCAAGCAAAGTAAATTGCTCCTCCTCGTGAGTTTGCATGCATGTAGAGTCGTGTTGTAACTGCTGACACAGTGCTCTCCCTTTATATTGCAGACAAAATGAATGTAAGTAAGTGTTTTATGTTGTTTTGTGTTAAGTGTTTACTTATATGTCTGTGTTGGGATCTTATTGTCTCTTTGTGTGTGTGTGTGTGTGTGTGTGTGTGTTTGTAAGTACTTGCCTGCTTATAAGGGTGGTTTGCTTATCATTCTTTATTGCTTTATAAGTTTATTAAGGAGCGGCTGAACTGTGCATTGTGAAAGTAGCTGGAGCTGATCCTGTAACAACTATTAATGATGATTAGTGAATATAGATGGATTTTAGGAATAATATAGATAGTAGGAATAGTATCTTCAGCACTGGTGATGGATTTCATGAGAGCTGCTGTTTGAGATTCTTGCCAAAAATGACAATGTCTCACATAACTCAGGGGTAGAATCAACAATATCTCTATAGCTAGATTTACTAAGTGATTATTAGTATTAAACAGGAAATTAGCACTCTTACTAGTCATAGAAGTTAAGTTTGGTTCTGCATGCATTAGACAGTGGTTTCTAGGATTTGCATATAGTTGCAGGGGAGTTTATTATGAAAGTGTGGAAGATGAAATATGAAATACTTAGACATATAAAATACTGCCTATTTAAAATACAAGAGCATATAGAACTAATAATTATCCAGTGTTAATTCCTTGGAAATATTCCACTTAATCCTGTATTTATATAACCCTTATGGAAAATTCAATTTATAACCTCTTTTAAGGAATATGACCCTTGCTAATAACAAAGATTTAGGTCATGTGATCCTTTTTCAAAGTTTCCAGGAATGCAATACATAGTCAAAATGAGGACTGTTTGTGTCTGTTTGAATATCTGATTGTTTGTGAGTATTTTAATGTGTGTTTTAATGTGTTTGTACAATTCATTGTGAGTGTCTGTATCAGTGGCGGCTGGTGAGCTGGAAACAGGGGAGGCTGAAACATTACCTTTAAATCTATCATTACTTTCAGCCTGTTCCCCTTTATCTTCCTTGATTAACAATAAAACAAATAATTCACAGAATAATTGACACCAATCGCGTAAATGGAGTAAATGCTTATGCTCACGAAACAGTGCAGATGGTCTTTAGTTTGTGTGCTTGCGAAAGCTACAACGTGAGATTGTTTAATTAACAAGGATGGCATTTATCGATTTAAATTACGTTAAATGCTCATGACACATCATAGCTTTTGTGAGGTCTGTGCTCTAAACGTTATTGTTCATTGCACTCAACCTAACTTAAAAGTTTATTCTCAGTAATTTAAATCGATCTAACTAAATTTATCTCAGTTTTGTAATTAGAATTTTGTAACACAAAAAAGCTATAATGTGAAACATTAAAGTGAAAGCTTTGGGATTTCTTGCCACTTAATTGTTCAAATTGCCATCCTTGTTAATTAAACAACGTCATGCTGCAGCTTTCGCAATAGCGCACAGACTACGAACAATCTGCGCTGTTTCGCGAGCATAAGCATTTACTCTATTTAGGCATTGGTCTCAATTATTCTGTGAATTATTTGTTTTATTGTTAATCAAGGAGTATAAAGGAGAACAGGTTGAAAGTAATGATAGATTTAAAGGTAATGTTTCAGCCTCCCCTGTTTCCGGCTCATCAGCTGCCACTGGTCTGTATAATTGTTTGTGAGCTCTAAGTGGCTTGTCTCTCCTCCGAATGGCAGACAAACAGTCTTTGGCCAGGCCACAGCAGCCAGGGGAGTGGGGGGGCAGTGTGGCCCTGTCAGCCTACCCCACCCTCCTGGTCTGGTCAACCTACCCAGCCTTCCTGTTCAGGTCAGCAAAACCTACCTACAGCTCCAGTGTGGCCTGGAAATCCAGGACAACCAGGCTGGCCTGGACAGCCAGGAGGCCAGGCTAACTACCCTGGTCAGCCAGGATGGCCTAGCCAGAACCCCTCCTGCACCCCACAGCAGTGGCCAGGACCACCTGCTGGACCCTTGGTGAGAATTGTTCCACCCAGCCCATTTATCACCAACACTCTTCTGGGTTACATGCAAAAAAAACAAAAAAAAAAAAACAAGTCCATTTAACATGGAAACCGTCTACAGAACAAATCCAAGAAAAAATTTTAGTACATATTTCTCTTGGAAATAAGTGATGCAACATGTAAATGTCATTTAAAAGCAGGTAAATCAGGATTTAGGGTAGACTTGATTTATCATTTATCATCATCATCATGATTTATCATCGTCTTTTTATTTATTCATTTCCCCCCTTTTCATCCCAATTTGGATCTTCCAACTTCATGATAATCTCATCCTATTACAGCACCACAGGGACACTGGGAACAGGGAGTCCTCTCATACACTCGCACAGGAGTGCTGGGTACAGTGAATCCTCCCATGCACTCTCACAGGATCACTAGGTGTTGTGAATTCTCCCATATGCTCACACAATGCCAGGGCACAGCCATGGATTCAAACGCAGACAAGGCGTGTACAGGTTCCAAGGGGTTTTATTGGAATCACAGGGCAAGTTTGTGGTGGCAGTACAGGTAGGGTCAAAAAACCAGGAAGGCAGTCTGAGGCAGAAACAAACCAGGAGCAGGGATCAAAGACAGGAACAGGCTGGGTCAAAACTGGGTAGGCAGGCAGATCAGGCAACCAAGGCAGGACGGCAGGCAGGGACAAGGTAGGAAGTCAGGCAGAAGTCAGTATGGAACAATAACAGAAGTAACAAGGTGGGACCGTAACAGAGAAAACACAGAGACGAACTGGCAACAAGACACAGGGCTGGGCTGACAAGGAGATGGGATACAGTTGGGCAGGCAGGCAGGTGGAGGTGATCAGGAAATCAGGTGGGCAGGTGCGGGGCGGAGATCGGGACAGGGCCAGAACACAAGGGAACTGTAAACAAAAGCACATGGACGACACTGACAGACAGGGAGAAACGCAAAAACAACAGCTAGGGGGCCGAAGTACTGACACACAGATGCTCTGGGTGTAGAAAATGCTACCATACACTGACTAATTTTCACATTACAAATTTCCCAGGGCACTAAAGGAGGAGCAGTGTGACTGTGCTGACATTATCTGAATCTAGTCTGATGAGCCCTTCTAGTAAATGCCTCAAGTCTCTTAACTCAGAGTCAGCAGTTCTTGGATTCATTTGAACATTGATCTCCCATCCAAAGAAGGCCCTTGGCCAAATAACACCTATTAAATTATAGCCCTTCTGGCCTTTTAATAAAATTGTTGTATGCACTTAAATCTGCTGACATATTATTCTGTGTGTGGGGATTGTGACGAGTTTCCTGGGTGGATGACACTTTATTTTCAGCATTTAGGGACAGTGCTCTACTCTATGGAGAAATGGTTAAAGTGCATGAGATGCAGACTACATGCCATAAATAGTATAATGAATATGTGACAGTCCTTTTGGCCATTATACTGTATGGAATGTCTCTCTCTCTCTCTCAGACAGTGCCGTATACCATGGGCCTGCCCAGGGGGGTGTACGACAAACTGCTGATCACCATAAATGGGCAGGTCAAACCCAATGCCAAAATGTTAGTGCGCATTGTACACATCTGAAGACTTTTTAATCTTCAGACTGTAGCTGTACTCAGCAGACATCATCTATATCACCATGGTGACTGTGCTTTTCATCTGAACTCTACAGGTTCACAGTTGATTTCCTCCGTGGCAATGACATCGCCCTCCACATCAACCCTCGCTTTAATGAGGGGGGGAAGCAGGTGGTTGTTAGGAACCACAAAGTGGGGGAAAGGTGGGGCAAAGAGGAGAGGGACATCCAGTCACATTTCCCATTCATCCAGGGCCAACCCTTTGAGGTGAGTCAGACCAGTTATATCATCATTTAGCATATGTTAATTCAGATCAGTTTCCCTTGAATAAATGTTATATTTGCCAGAGTTAAGTTTGCTCGACAAAGGAATTAAGTGACATTCCAGAATGCTAATTCTGGGATACAGTTTCAATACTCAGTGATTTCTGTGTGTATCGTGTATTGATCTTGATTTTAGAAGAGAAAATTACAAGGTTTGGCTATATTACTGTGTCAAGAAAAAGACAAACATGAAGATATGTACACTAGAAACTAACAGATAATTTTTCTAACTGAATGTCTTATCAAAGATTTCAGCTATGGTGCATATTTGTCTTTGTTTTAGATGAAGATCTTGTGTACTTACAATGAGTTTAGAGTTGCAGTCAACAACATACAAGTGCTGGAGTTCAAGCACCGTGTCCGTGAGCTGAACCAGATCAACCGAGTCAGCATCAACAATGACATCACCCTGTCATCTGTCAATGTTGACACTCTTCCCTGAGAGTCCTCAGGCAGGGGGACTGAAGGGACATAAGGGACATACCTAATTCCCTGACCCCTTCCTTTACATTCTTTTTATTCACAGTGCTTTTGTCATTATATTTCACATACTCTGCTTCAGTATTTACAGACTTACCCAACCCTGAAAATGCACTGTAAAAGGCAAAGGTATTCAACTGTATTTCAGAAATTGTCAACATACCACGTCTCCCAAATGGCTCAGTCAGCAAATCATTCATCTTGAGAACAGGCTGAGCTCTGTAAGCCAGGTGGATTGAAATAAAGCAACATTACATTTATAAAACTTTGTGTTTGAGCATTTTGTGTTATTTTGCATTTTTGCATTTTAACATTTTTGTTTGTGATTTTACTTTGAGTTTCTCATGAACACTTTCAGAGTGGATAATAAAAAGGATGAATACATAAAGGGCTTGTTTTCATAACACCATTTGGTGTCTGAATTCAAAAGAAGCATTTTAAATGGTATTGTTTATAGTAATAGACAGCAAATAGTGGAGGCAAACTTGTTGAAATGAAAGGGGTGCAAAGCAGGCTAACAGCAGAGGAATTGTCTGAAGCTGAAGCATACAGTAATTATGTGACAGAAGCATGCCTTCAATCAAGAGATTAATCTTCTGAAGACAGGACATAACAATGGCAAAGATTCAACGGCTGGAACTATTCTTGGATGAATATGACTTGTTCAGCACTGAAGTAGGATTGCAACAGTCTGATTTCAGCTTCAGAGAGCAACACCAATTACATTACATTATTGTCATTTGGCAGACCAACTTACATTTTTTTCTATTTATACAGCTAGCTATTTACAGAGGTAATTGTTAAGTACCTTGCCCAAGGATGCAACAGCTGTGCCTTGCCCCAACAGGGAATTGAACCAGCTACCTTTTGGTTACAAGCCCTGGTACGTACCACTACACAACACTGCTACCCTGGGTTCTGTCCCCTAAACACATTTACTCAGAAATGCTGGTTCAGTACCATCATGACAAGGGGAGGGACATATTAGTGCCAGTGAGAAAGAGATATTGGATCTTGCGTGTAAGGCAACTTGTGAAACATGTAATTGTAAGGTGTAACATCTGCAAGAGATATAAGGACCAGGACAGCAGGTTAAAATGCCTTTCCCTACAGACACTGAATCTCTGCAGATTGAAGTCACTGGTGATTTAGCAGGCCCACTTTACATCAAAGCAAATGGCTCCTCAAAGTAGTCACACATACACTATATGGACAATAGTATTCGGACGCCTGACCATTACATTGTAATGACATTGTATTCAAATATATATATCATATGGAGTTGGTCCCCCTTTTGCAGCTATAACAGTTTCCACTCTTCCTGGAAGGCTTTCCACAAGATTTTGGAGTGTTTCTGTGGGAATTTGTGCCCATTCATTCTGTAGAGCATTTATGAGGTCAGACACTGATGTTGGACGAGAAGGCCTGGCTCGCAATCTCCGTTACAGTTCATCCCCAAGGTGCTCGATGGGGTTGAGGTCAGGGCTCTGTGCGGGCCAGTCAAGTTCTTCCACACCGAACTCATCATGTCTCACTATGTCTTTATAGTCCTTGCTTTGTGCACTGGGGCAGTCATGTTGGAATAGAAAAGGGCCTTCCCCAAACTGTTGCCACAAAGTTGGAAGCATAGCATTGTCCAAAATGTCTTGGTATGCTGAAGCGTTAAGATTGCCCTTCACTGGAGATAAGGGGCCTAGCCCAAACCCTGAAAAACAGGTGTTCTACTTTTGTCCGTATAGTGTATGTTATATGTAGCCTCACACTGTATACTTTTTGAACTGGTCTCAATACATTTTGAACTGGTCACAGATTAGACAAATCAAATTGTTATGTTGCTTTTTATACAATCAAAATTGTCATGAATGCTGACACATACTTATATACACATACTTATATAGTAGGGATGCTGTAAATAAATGGTTGGTACAATAATCCACTTCTATTACCATTCATTTTGAAGTGAAACTATTGTTTATCAATTATTGATAAACAATAGTTTCACTTCAAAATGAATAGTGATAGAAGTGGATTTGGTTCAATACTTCTAAAAAGAATTGCTGGAATTGTGGGACTTTTTTCCCCTGTAGAGGCTAAAAATATTCTATCCTGCAAGTGAAGAACTTTTCCCAGTTAAAATGCAAATATCTTTTTTCATACCTGTTAGCAAATTAGCTAGAATACACTCATCCATCTGTTTCCTTCTTTTGGTCTGCTGTCCAAAAACAAACCAATCAATAAGGTCTTTAAAATTGGACCTACAGTAAAATTTTTCATTTAAAATGTCCACAATAAAGCTTATATTGAATAATTAAGACCACGCCATGTGTATGGGATGATTCATGACCTGATTACAGGATTACTGATCCCTCGTTGTGGGTAAGTCACACAGAACCAGCTCACCTATGCTTGCTTATTCTAAGCTATATATATATCTAGCTGATATCTTTTCATCTCTTTGATGACCTGTGCATTCTTTGTGGTTTCCTTCATTGTTCTCACATTCTGATCTTCACAATGCATTTTGATCCAATTAAACTATATTTAATGCATCTGGTGTCCTGATGGCTTTGGACAGATGCAGTCAGACTGCCATTGGATAGGCTCGAGTCTACACTGGACCTTCCATTAGTTGATAGAAATGTTGTATCAGTATCTGTAACAATTATTTTTTCTATGATATGCAAATCCCCCAACCCGGAGGTCCACTTGCTATGCATTTATGGGACAGGGGCACAAAACTCCCTGAGGGTCAAACATAACTGCCCCCACATACCCAATCAAAACAAATGGGTGAACACCTTGATTGAATTGGAGCCTAGTAGTCCTCAATTGTTGTGTGCACACTTCTATACAAGACATTGTAAACTAACCATCTTACAAATGTTATGACACAGACCCAGATGTCAAAGATGATTGGTATGACCAATTACAGTCTGTGGTCTCACGTGTCACTAAGCATGATATGTTAATTGTGACAGGAGACATCAATACTAAAGTAGGGAGTGACAATAGCCTAACCCCAAGAACAATGAGAAACTATGGGTGCATGAAGAAAATTACAACGGAGAATGAATAATCGGATTTTGCACCAACAACGAACTTGTAATCGAAGATACAAGCTTCCCACACAAACATATTCAGAAACAGACCTGGATTTCGCCAGCTAAACCTTTAGACCCAACAGTCATGTTGGACATTATCATCCATCCACCAACACCAAAGAATGTTAAAGATTCATTCCAAACCATGAAGATCGGCAAAGCAGTTGGCATTGACTTTGTACACACAGAAATGTTCAAAGCAGACCTTGGAACATCTAGCACAGTTCTAACATCACTGTTTAACATCTGGAACAGTGGAACCATCCCTGAAGAATGGTGCAAATGTTCAATTATTATGAAGTCATTATCTGCATCTGTTCGACCAACAAAATTATGTCTCTGTATCTGTATTCATGACACCTTAAAAATTTGTATTAAAACACAGTTTAAATTCATGAAGTGATGATATCAATTCATAAGCACAAGCTAAAAGAAATGAGTATTTAAATATAGCTTGTTTGAATTTTTGTTTCTTTAATATGGTAAGAAGTTTATTGTTTAAAATGTAAGGATGGAATGGTGATCTTCTGTTAGGCCTTTTTACACTGATCTTTAATTGATTAGTTATGCCTATGTCCATCCAGTAGGGGGAGATCGCGGTGCTTCCCTCATTGACGATAAAGCGATTGTTGAGAAAGCGCTATGAGCTTCTCTCCCCTTTTCAGGCATTATATACTGCTAATGTATAACTGAACAGTAATTGTTTAGTGAATATGCCATAATTAAACTGAGTCCATGTTAAGTGTTTTTGTTTATTTTGAGTTTTATATGCAAAAAGAACATAAGAACATAAGAACATATGATGACGAGAACAGGCCATTCGGCCCAGCTAAGCTCGCCTTAACTCAGCTTAACTAGTTTCCATTTATGTCCTCTTGTTTTACAGACTGAACTCACCCTAAAGAATCTATTATAGTTAACCTTATTGATTCCTTTTATAAATTTAAATACCGCAATTGAATCACCACTAAGCCTCCTCTCGCTTAATCTAAATAGGTTAAGTAACTTGAGTCTTTCCTCATAGCATTTATATTTCATGCCAGGAACTAATTTAGTTGCCCTTCTTTGAACCTTTTTGTAAAGCTTCGGTATCTTTTTTATAGTGCGGTGCCCAGAACTGCACACAGTATTCCAGGTGCAGTCTGACTAAGGCATTATATAATTTCAATATAACCTCTTTAGATTTATACTCAATACTTTTGGCTATATATCCCAGCATCCTGTTGGCCTTTTTTACTGCTACAGCACACTGCCTAGATCCTGTTAAGCTTGGGTCAACCATTACTCCCAAGTCCTTTTCAAATTGAGCACATTCTAATTTTTTCCACCCATGAAGTAGTCTTGTCTAAGGTTCTTATTTCCTACATGCAAGATTTTACATTTATCTAAATTGAAAGTCATCTGCCAGGTATCTGCCCACTTTTGGATGCTGTTTAGGTCTTCCTGTATTACCTTAGTTGATTCTATACTGTTGGCTAGACCCCCTAATTTTGTGTCATCTGCAAATTTTACTGTTTTACTTCTAACCTCTGCATCAAGATCATTTATGTATATAAGAAATAGCAAAGGCCCCAACACCGATCCCTGCGGGACTCCACTTCGTACAGGACCCTGCTCTGATACAATTCGTCCCACAGTCACAGCCTGCTTTCTATTAGACAGCCAACTTCGAACCCACTCGGTGATGGCTCCTGTAATTCCCGCAGATGTCATTTTCAATATGAGTCTCTCGTGCGGAACTTTGTCAAATGCCTTTTGAAAGTCCAAATAGATAATATCATAAGCTTGGTTTGAGTCCAGACATGCTGTAGCTTCCTCAAAGAAGTCCAGGAGGTTTGTTAAGCACGACCTCCCTCTGCGAAAACCGTGTTGGCTATCATTTAGAACACCATTTCGTTCCAGGAATAATTCCAAATTATCCCTAATGATGGATTCCAGTATTTTGCATGCGATACAAGTTAAACTGACAGGCCTATAATTTCCTGGTTCAGTCCGGTCTCCTTTCTTGTAGATAGGTACTACACTGCCATGTTTCCAGTCATCTGGTATTTCTCCAGTTTTAAGGGATTGCTTAAAAATAACTGTCAGAGGCTTGTACCACCTCTGCTAGTTCTCTGAGAACTCTTGGATATATTCCATCAGGGCCTGCTGCCTTATTTGTTTTAAGTTTTTGAAGTTTATCTAGTACTTCTGCATCATTTAAATCAATTTCCTCTATAAGTCTCTGAGAACTGACTGCACCTGAAGGCATATGCAAAAACACTTCACTAGTGAAACTCTCCACAAAGTAACTGTTTAGTGTATCAGCAATAGCTTTGTTATCGTAAACCATAACCCCATCCTTATTTTTTATACTCTTATTTCATCCTTAACTATCCTTTTTTGACCATAATATTGAAAAAAACGTTTAGAGTTGCTCTTTGCATCTAGTGCAATTTGTCTTTCATAACACCTTTTGGCTTCCCTTATATCTTTCTTAACTTGAGCTCGCATATTACTGTATTCAATCTTATTACTATCTGAGCTCTCCAACTTGTATTTTCTAAATAATTTCCTTTTTTGTTTCAAACTGTTCCGTAGTGACTTATTCATCCACTGTGGATGCTTCTTTTTCAGTTTTCCTTTTCTCACTTGTGGAATGAATTTACACTGTACATCCAGAATAATCGTTTTAAATATGCACCACATTTCTTTGACAGTTTTACCACCTAGAAGAGGTACCCAGTTTATATTCCTTGTATAATCACGCATCTTAATAAAGTCAGCTTGCCTAAAGTTGAATACTCTAGCATTGGAGAATGCAGACTTAACTTGCCAAAAAACTTCAAATGTAATTGAACTATGGTAACTTGTACTGAGTGGTTCCCCGACCTCAATACTGCCGATTCTATCAGGATTATTACACAGAACCAGATCTAGGATTGTGTTCTCTCTCGTGGGTTGAGTAACAGACTGTATGTAAGAAAATGCTAGTTAGTGAAATGCAATTGCTAGCTAGCTTCCCTAGGTGTTATATACTGTTAACGCAGTTAATACAGTCACTACCGAGTATTACACTTTATGTGAATGTGTTGGAATAATAACTGTGTATATGCTAAATGGTTTGTGAAGTTTATACCGAGTTCAGTATGCAAAAAGACAATATTAGCTAGATAGGTGCACGAGAGCAGCACATGGAATGCATGTGAAATGTGTGTGATAGCTCGCCGTCAGTGCAGTCTATTTAAATGACATTCTTTTGGTTATTTAGCTGCATGTAAATGTATCCGTGTATCATTCTTGTTTGCATTGTAGCTATAGGAATTACAAGAGCAATTAACATTTGGATAAATGAAAAAGTATTGTACTACTTGTTTTATCATTTGGGATATTGTAAAAGAAGTACATATATTGTAACTGAAATGATGAAAAGGGTAAAAGTGTAAACTGAAATTTAATTTGGAAAACTAAGTGAACCAAACCGAAAGAGAATGTAAAAACATCCTTATGTGTTTATTTGAAATATGTGATCAATATGTTTGCATAATTGATTGACAATAAAGCGATTGTTGAGAAAGCACTATGAGCTGTAGCTCCATGAGTCTCTCCCCTTTTCAGACTCTACCCCCCTTTCAGGGGTACAACATATTCGGATAGTATACCGGAAGTGGGCGTGGTTTATATCGGAAGTCACATTAAATCGGGCAAATGTATTTTCTAACCTAATGCAATTTTTGTGTCTTCAAAGCATCAAATTGTTTTAATATTGGCATATAATTAATTATGAAATATCACATCCTCATACTGTACTTTTCATCTCTCTCTTTTATTTTTAACTAAACTAAGTTTTATGAACTGTCTGAAGACACCCCCCCCCCCTTTAACTGGGGGACATTGCACAATCAGAAACTGAAAAAAAAAGGTTTATAAATCGAGAGATTTTGGTGTATAGGTTGTGGGGGTTTGAAAGAAATCCAGCTGCCACACCAGGCTTTTGTCTCACTAGCTCCCGCACATGACGCCTCCTCCTTCTTGATGCGAGAGTTTCCCTGAGTGATAGCTGGGAACAGTCACCTCTCAGTCCGCTGCCTGCTCTGCGCTGACTCAGTGGGGACGACTACAGAATATAACGATCACTTTTCAATAATTTGTAGTAAATTAAATGACTTTCGACTGGATTTTTTTAAAATGGAGGAGATTAACACATACAATTAAAAACTACAGGTTCTTAGCTTCATTTTGATGCATAGGTTGTGGGTGTAATCCAGCTGCCACACCAGGCTTTTGTCTCGCTAACTCCCACACCTGACTCGGTGGGGGGAGCTGCAGAATATAGCGATCACTTTTCAGTAATGTGTAGTAATTGAAACGACTAGTTAGTGAAATCAAAGTCATAGATTTCCCGGACCTGTCGGCACTGCCGCCAGAGTACATGGACCTGAAGCTGGTTTTTAGTAAGTCTCGCGCCACCTCGTTGCCTCCTCATCGCCCGTATGATTGCGCTATTGACCTGCTGCCCGGCTCGTCCCCCCCCAGGGGGCGCCTGTTTTCCTTGTCTCCACCAGAGACGGAGGCCATGAATAAATACATCCAAGAGTCCCTTGTGGCTGGCCTCATTCGCCCTTCTTCCTCGCCTGCAGGAGCCGGATTCTTCTTCGTGGGGAAGAAGGACGGCTCCCTCCGTCCCTGCATAGATTATCGGGGCCTCAACGCCATCACGGTAAAAAACCGCTACCCCCTGCCGCTTCTGTCATCCGCCTTTGAGTCGCTACAGGGCGCCACCATCTTCACAAGACTCGACCTCCGCAATGCCTACCACCTGGTCAGGATTCGAGAGGGGGACGAATGGAAGACGGCGTTCAACACCCCGTCTGGCCACTATGAATACTTGGTCATGCCGTTTGGTTTGACGAATTCACCAGCCGTGTTCCAGTCCCTAGTCAACGACGTCCTCCGGGACATGCTGAACCGGTTCGTGTTTGTCTACTTGGATGACATCTTAATTTACTCCCGCTCCCTGCCTGAGCACGTACAACATGTCCGCCGCGTCCTCCAGCGTCTGCTCGAAAACCACCTCTACGTAAAAGCGGAGAAGTGCGCTTTTCATCAGAGCACCACTTCCTTCCTGGGGTTCGTTATCACGGCAGGAAGTATCCGTATGGACCGGCAGAAGGTTCGCGCTGTCGAGGAGTGGCCTCGACCCACCTCCCGCAGAGAACTGCAGCGATTCCTTGGTTTCGCTAATTTCTACCGCCGCTTCATCCGCAATTACGGTACGGTAGCGGCTCCCCTCACCGCCCTTACATCCATTAACCGAGCGTTCACCTGGTCTCCGATTGCCGAGGAGGCGTTCCGCGACTTGAAAGCTCGGTTCACCTCAGCGCCTGTCCTGACCCAACCCGACCCTGCTCGCCAGTACGTGGTGGAGGTAGACGCTTCGGATGTGGGAGTGGGGGCTGTCCTGTCCCAGCGTTTGCCTGCCGACAACAAGCTCCACCCCTGCGCCTATTTCTCCCACCGCCTCACTCTCACCGAACGCAACTACGACATCGGCGATCGGGAGCTACTGGCCATCAAACTGGCGCTCGAGGAGTGGAGGCACTGGCTGGAGGGGGCGAGTGTTCCGTTCCTGGTATGGACCGACCACAAAAACCTCGAGTACGTCAGATCGGTTAAGCGCTTGAATCCCCGACAAGCCCGCTGGTCCCTGTTTTTTTCCCGCTTTGATTTTACCCTGTCCTACCGTCCGGGCTCTAAGAACGGTAAGCCTGATGCCCTCTCACGCCAGCACGCCCCGGCCGAGGACTCACAGGAGCCCAGCACCGTCCTGCCAGCAAGATGCGTTGTCGCCGCGGCGCTTTGGGACGTCGAGACCGCCGTCCGCACTGCCCTCCAGAACGAACCGGGTCCCAGCTCTTGTCCCCCTAACCGCCTC
The DNA here is from genome assembly GCF_013368585.1 of Megalops cyprinoides. Classification (NCBI taxonomy): domain Eukaryota; kingdom Metazoa; phylum Chordata; class Actinopteri; order Elopiformes; family Megalopidae; genus Megalops; species Megalops cyprinoides. The sequence continues at coordinate 31,010,380 of NC_050599.1, read as the reverse complement.
TTTGTTCCCCAGTCTGTCCGTTCTCAGGTCCTGCAGTGGGGGCATTCATCCAGGCTCGCTGGCCACCCTGGAGCCCGGCGCACGGCGGTGTTCATTGGCCAGCGGTTTTGGTGGCCCAGCATGACGGAGGATATCCGGAGCTTCACCGCCGCCTGCTCGGTCTGCGCCCAGAGCAAGACCTCCACCCGACCTCCCGCCGGTCTGCTGCAACCCCTGCCTGTTCCCAGACGGCCCTGGTCTCACATCGCCCTGGACTTCGTTACCGGCCTGCCCCCATCCGACGGTAACACCGTCATCCTCACCATCGTGGACCGGTTTTCCAAAGCCGTGCACTTCATCCCCTTACCCAAACTGCCCTCCGCCAGGGAGACCGCTCAGCTACTCATTAGCCAGGTGTTCCGGCTGCACGGTCTACCCTTCGATGTGGTGTCCGACCGAGGGCCCCAATTCACATCTAACTTTTGGAGGGCGTTTTGCAGGTTACTGGGGGCCACCGTCAGTCTGTCCTCTGGTTTTCACCCCCAGTCCAACGGCCAGACCGAGCGGGCCAACCAGCAGCTGGAGACGGTGCTACGATGCCTGACATCTCGGGAGCCGTCAGCGTGGAGCCAGCACCTCCCCTGGGTCGAATACGCTGTTAACTCCCTTCCCTCTGCTTCCACGGGGCTATCGCCCTTCCAGTGCTGTGTGGGCTACCAACCTCCCCTATTCCCGGCCCAGGAGGAGGAGGTGGGGGTCCCCTTGGCAACGGCGTTTGTGCGGCGCTGCCACCGCACCTGGAGACGCGCGCGCACCGCACTGCTCCGCTCCTCGGCTCGGGCTAAGCGGTTTGCTGACCGCCACCGCTCCGAGGCACCCCGCTATCGCCAGGGTCAGCGAGTGTGGCTCTCCACCCGGGACCTTCCCCTCAAGGTGGACTCCCGCAAGCTGGCTCCCCGCTTCATCGGCCCCTTTCCCATCGCGAAAGTGATCAGCCCCACGGCGGTCTGGCTGAAGCTCCCGCTCTCTCTTCGCCGTGTCCACCCCACCTTTCACGTCTCCAAGATCAAGCCTGTCGTCCGCAGCCGTCTCTGCCCAGCTCCCCGGGCTCCTCCGCCGCCCCGCCTGATCGACGGAGCAGTAGCTCACACCGTGCGCCGCCTGCTGAAAGTTCGGCGTCGGGGGCGCGGTCTACAATACCTGGTGGACTGGGAGGGTTACGGTCCTGAGGAGAGGAGCTGGGTTCCTGCCAGGGACATCCTGGATCCGGCTCTGATCCGGGACTTCCACCGCCGGCACCCTGGCGAACCCGCTGTGACGCCTGGTGGCGTCCGTAGGGGGGGGGGGTACTGTCAGGGCTCCGCCCCCTTAAGCCGCAGTGTTTTTGTTTTCCCTGTCCTTGTGCTTTTGTTTTCCTTGTGTTCCTGCCCCGCCCTGCTCCCCGCCGGGTCCCCGCCCACCTGATTCCCTCATTGCCTGCACCTGCCTGCCTGCTCACCTGCTTCCCATCTCCTCGTTACCCCAGCCCTATATCTTCCCTGCGTGTCTCTGTCTTGTTGCTAGTTCGTTTCAGTGTGTTTCACCTGTCTCGTCCCCGCGCTTTATTTCCTCGAGAGTTGTTTGCTACATTACCGATCCTGCCTGTTTCCTGACCACGATTCCTGCCTGCCGTTTTGGATCTGATCGCTGCCTCTCACCTGCCTGATTCCTGACCCTGTTCTCCCTGACTCCCGATTTTGGATTTGCCCCCGGATTGCTTCTCTGTGCTTCGAACCCTGCCTGTCCCTGGATTTACGAACTGCCTGTCCCTTTCTATTCTCGCCTGCAACCGGAACATCCTGCGGTCCGCGTTTGTGTCCCGACCACCGGCGCTAACAATTTGAATGAATAAGATCATTAGAGCCAGTGTTCATGATTAAATCAGGCCTTCATTCAAAGTGTGATATTGTCAGTAAGGTGGCTTCTTAGCCAGCTTTGTTTTCTCTGTCCATGTGCTCATGTTTACTGTTTTTCCCGTGTTCCAGCCCTGCTCAGTTCTCCGCCCTGTCACCTGTTTCGCTGCCAGCCGTTCTTTGTTCTGTTTTGCCTGCCCGTTTTGCGACCCTGCTTGTTCTTCTATACCTCAATTTTTGTATTCTGTTTTCGGATTTGTTCACCGTGATTTCCCTGGTTTTTGACTGTGCCTGTTCTGACCTCGTTTTTGGGTTTCGATTTGGATTCATTAAACTCGTTTTTTCATCGTGCCTTCCTGTCTGTGCCTGAGTCTTTGCCTGAGCTCTGTGACAGATATGTTCAACAACAAATGCATTAGTTAGTGTCCCAGAACCATTACGTTCTCAGATTACTGAATAAACCATGAGCTATCTGGTATTTACTTGTTTACATATCTGGTTACACTATGCCACAAGGATTGTAAGACAGCTCCATAATGATGACTGAAACTGAGGGGGCAGTTTCACCTGTAACTAGGTTCAGGCTAAATTGCTGTCACAGTGGGGTGTCGGTCAGAACACAGTCAGGTTCCGGGTTCAGATGTTATTTGGGGATTTTGGAATGTGTGGATGTGTGTGTGGTTTCTGGAAAGATTCAGAAGAACAATAAATCAGAACTGATGGATCATATTTGAATGTGCAATATACAAAGCCACATTGTAGCACATTGTAGTGCTATTATAGCATTTATAAGTATACTTTTATCATTTATGCACAATAGGTACAAGCAGGCATTCTAGCAATGTTGCAAAGTACATTGCAATGGGATAGCTAGTGTGGTACGAAAAACTGTATTAGCCTAGCAACACTGTGCACTAGCATAAGCTCCCTGCCAAAAGGTTGTATTAGGTTCGCCATGCCGGCTTAAGGTTATTGCAGGACAGGTGTAATGGACCCAGGAAGCCTGGGTCACTGCCAACTTAAGTCTTGGGAGGGTTCCACCCATTTTAAAAAATATAGCTTGGCTTGGCGTGAAAATATTGGAAGAAAGAACCTGAGAAACCTGAGAAAATTTGAGAATGGTTTAGAGAAATAAATAAATAATTGTGTAAAAGTTTAATTAAACCAAAAAGAGTAAAAGAGGGTGGACCATGAGAGGGGGGAGCTAGCAGGTAAACCCAGCAATGGGAAGGTTTAGGAAAAAGGTATATAAGAAGGGGAATTCGAGGGGCTTCCCCAGACCTGGGTCTCGAGAGAGGGAGTGACTGCTTTGCTCCATGTGGACCAGCCCGGTTTACTGTATGTGATTAGAGATCCATATACAATAAACCTATATACATCAGACCTTGAGGTATAATTTGTATTAATTTTGGAGATTGTTATTTCTATATTTGATACAGCATATTGAAGGCACAAGAACGGAAAGGATCCTCTGGCCCGACCGGTAGAGGCGGGGAGTGGTGGAGTCACCACACTAGCTATACATTTTATTTGACATACAGGCTTTAGCTGCATTAATGGGTATGAGAACATGTGCACATTATGGACAAACACTATCTTAATTGAAGTGCACACACACCCTTCTCTCTCTACAGACAATTGTATTACAACCAGTTGAACTTAGGCAGAGTACTTACTTAGACACACACAACAACAACACAATGCTTGGTCCCCAAGGGGTTGGTCTCCCCAGTTCTTCACTCTGTGGATATTGGTGTGATACTGAGGTGGGGGATGTCACCACTAATGGTATCCTTGGCCCTATTGAGGTTCTTATTGGTGGCCAAAGGATACGGACCAGCCAGAGGGCAAATGGTGATCTGGGGGCCTTCCTTGGGGGTGCACCTCTGCCTCGGATTACCTGCGGGGGTCCTGCTGATAAGGGGAGCAGCGGGACCGGTTTGGGCAGGTTTCAACTGGGTTGTAAACAAAGTGCCTGTGAGAGGTGGGGGTGGTACGCAAACAAAGACAAAGACAGAAACGTGCCCTTTTCTACAGCCACCCCCAAATTTCCTGTGGAAATTTGCTCATTCCAAAGGGCCACATCATACATTCTAAGGGTGCTCAGTTGTGTCATCAGGGATGGCCGGGAGCACAACCAGTCGAGCAAGTGGGCGAGTGTAGGTCTCGTCCTTGACCTGCACCTCTGCAGTCCGGACCCGTCCATCCCTGCCAGCGCCAACGGCGACGACACGTCCAGTGGGCCATTGAGGGTCCACGATCATAACCACAGTGTCCACTTCAAGGGCCTTAGTGTCTTTCTGCCATTTCTGCCTTGTTTGTAGGCTTGCCAGATAAAACTTAATGAAGTGGGCCCAGAAATTGTCAACTTGGCTATGCTGCCACCGTCTCTGCCCCAGGAGCTCAGTGTCTGAGTATATTACTTGCGCCATGGAGGCATCCCACCGCCCCATGAGGAGGAGGTTAGGGGTAACCGGGTCCGTGTCGGCCACATGCCACCTCTTGTGGACATTAAAAGATAACAATTTCTTTTAAAAGTACATTCTTTTTTGTCTGTGCAAGTTGTCATTTTGTCAGAGAGTGACGTACCTACTCTGACCTGCTGAGTTCTGCAGCTAAGAAAATCAACAATCCATGAAATCAAACCAGCGTCAAGTGAAAATTCTGTAGCCAATATATCTGCTAAAATACTGGATAGTGTTAAAAGCAGATGAAAAGTCCACAAATAAAATCTTGGCGTGAGTTTTTGGTTTCTCAAGGTGAGTATGTAATAAGTGCAATAGAGTCAGAATTGCATCTTCCACCCCCCTAGAGGCTTAGTAGGCAAATTGCAAGGGGTCCGTGAGTTGTTGTGTTTGTGATACAATGTACTTCCTCACTAGGCGCTCAAAGCACTTCATGACCATTGATGTCAATGCTGTTGGTCGGAAGTGGTTGGGCGCTATGGGTCTGGGAACTTTTGGCACGGGCACAATTGTAAATGTTTTCCATAGGGTAGTAACCTTGAGAGGATTAAAAGAGGACCTAAAATGTCAGTAAACACAGATTTTAGCTGTTCAGCACAGTGCTTTAAAACACTTCCACAAATATTGTCTGGGCCTGGACTTTTTTTGTGAGTAACAGTCTCTAAAAAGCTGCAGGACTTCTGATCCCTTGATGGTAAGATTAGGGGAAGGGGGGGACATCAGAGTGGCAACCTCAGCACTATTGCCACTCTCACTATTGCCACAAAAAAAGGTGTTACGTCCCAGATGGGTAATGGTGTCCAGGGGTACGTATGCGGGACGCAACACAAACCAGCCCCCGCTGGCTTGGACAGTGCAGGGGGGGCAAAGAAAGCACAGACGCAGGAGCAATGTAGGGGAGCACAATATATTTTCAGAAACACCATATATTTTTAAAAACCGTATATTTTTAAAAACACCGTAAACAATCCAATCACGTACCATAAAGCAGAATCCATAGCTGATACTTAAGTGCGGGCAAGGTGCGAAGTAGAAAGGAATCACATCCACATAAACAGCATGACTTAAACACAATAAAAGCATGTTAAATAGGATAAAAAGACACAAATGCCAAGCGTGAAACGCAACGAAGCAGCCACAGAGCAGTGCCCGCAGGAAAATGCATTGGAACTCTTGGAACTCATGTGTCAGTCCATCAAGGGAGTGTTTCCATTGTTATGTTCCTACATTCACATGTCCTATTAATTCACATGCCAGATATCAATCAATTCAAGTGCACAGTTTTATAGAGTATCCTTGAATAATGTGCTGCTATCTGGACCTGGCCTCAACAACAGCTGCTTAGGAGTCCTGCTTAGGTTCAGAAAGGAACCTGTCGCCATCACTGATGACATACAGCAGATGCTCTTTTGGCCGGCCTACCTGCATGCACTATCAAACTTCTGCAGCTGATACAGAACGCAGCTGCATGTGTGGTTTTCAACCAACCAAAAACGGCTCATGTTACACCCCTCTTAGTCTCACTCCACTGGCTTCCTGTAGCTGCCCGCATCATGTTCAAGGCCTTGATGCTCGCGTACAGAGTGACCAACAAAACTGCACCAAAGTACCTGAACTCACTGCTGCAACCCTATGTTCCCTCCTGACTGCTACGCTCTGCCACCGAACGGCGCCTGGTGGTCCCATTGCCTCGTGGCATTAAATCGCTAGCCAGGACTTTCTCTGCCGTTGTCCCCCGTTGGTGGAGTGAACTTCCACTCCTCATCCGTTCTGCTGAGTCCCTCTCTGAATTAGACATCTGAAGACACAGCTCTTCCACTATCACCTGAGCACCTGAAACACCTCCCCCTATCTCCTATTAAACTATATTAAAAAAAAGAAAAAAAAATGTAATGGTTTGGCTGTAACAGTCTAACGTATTGATTTGGTGTAATGCTTTGGCAGTGATAGTTTAATGTATTGATTTGGTGTAGTGGTTTTGTTGTAATGGTTTAAATGTAAAGGTTTGGTTGTAATGGTTTGGTTGCAATAGCTTAACACACTCACTAGCTTTTCCTGCTAACAGGTACCTCGCCTGGCCAACCTTTGGAACTTTGTCATGCAGTAGTTCTAATATTGTGACTCTGTATGGTTTTTCGCTTGTGTTGTATTGTACCTCACTTGTAAGTCGCTTTGGATAAAAGTGTCTGCCAAATGAATAAATGTAAATGTAATGTTCTACTGCTTTGTTGTTCAAGAAGACAACAGAGACATCTTACACTTCCTATAGTACTGGAACAACAACCTCAGTATTGAAGTAGTTCACTATTATGTGAAGGTAAATGTATTTGTAAACAGTTTCTCTGCAGGCATAGCAATCTCCATAGACCACAAGATATGAGTAATATAAACAAATGATTAGTACCGCAGCAATCAGCTGCACAAAAGAACACAAACAAAAAAAGAAAAAAAAATTGAGTAGTACTACACAATGTGAGCCGGGCTAAAGATAACCCAATAACCAACCCCATACACCCTACGTAACACAGCACACTTCAGATAGCTCAATACCTTTTAAGTAGCACAGCACACTTCGGATAGCTCAGTACACTTCGAGTAGCACACAATTCAGCTAGCTCAGTACACTTCGAGTAGCATAACACAGCAAAAGTAACACAACCCAGCGAGTTCAGGCAGTCAAGATAAAGGGAAAATAAATACATACACATTCAGTTACTGTCAGTCTTTTCAGGTTACACAAACACCTTGTGCACTGCTGAGCCCGTTGGCAATTCACTTGGTGAAAAGAGGGGAGAGTTGCTTACCCACAGTCTAGCCCAGGCCTGCCCCCAACAGCACGCACACCGTTCCAACTCAACAAACAAAAGGAAAATATAAAATATAAAACACCATTGGTCGGCGGCTCTCCCACGCCGACCAGAAAAAAAAAACAAATATATTTATAAAAGCTGCAACCAAAGTTCCACGAGCGACCTGGCCACAGTCACAAGATCAGTCCAGTTGCCAGTGAATCAACAGCAGTCAGCTTGCTCCTTTGAGTGACCAACACCGCTCTTCCCCTTCTCCTCCAGCCAGGGTCACAAGCCTCCTCAACTCTGGCAAGACGGAAAGAACAGCCTTCAACACACTGGGAGGCCGAGCGATGGCTCATTCATACAAGGTATGCTGATACTAAGTACTTTCCTTTCACTGACATGTAAACACGCATCTCAAGCAAGCTCAGCAACACTGTCTCCTCTGCTCCAGCCCAGCGACGCGGTCCTGATGACAACCAACAACCCATGGGGCAGCTGGGAAGCATAGTCCTGGATCTCCTCTCCCTCTTGCCTCTGTTATCCTGTATAAAAAGGATCTTCCCTCCAATTGCTTCAGGTTTTCAATTATTTATGTATACCAGTCCACCATTTTATATCGCCAAACATGGAGTTCCTGCCTCCTTACCACCGCCAAACGTCAGTGTCCTCCCCATATCAAGTTCAAGTTTATTTGTGATGTGGTTACAAGTACAGAATACCATAAGCAATGAAATAAATGTGCCCTGGCGCTCTCTCCACCCAATATCAATAAATAACAATAAATACCAATAAATAGCAATAAAAGTACAATAAAAAAAGACTAAAACCATAGATCAGACCTCAGCCCTCCTAACTGAACTGTTGTTCAGGAGCCTTATTGCTTGAGGGTAAAAACTGTCCCTGAAGCGGGAGGTCCACGCTGTGATGCTCTGTAAGTGCTTCCCCAAAGGGAGATAAGAGAAAAAACTGTGAGCGGGGTGACTTGTGTCCTGCATAATGCATAGTGCCTTCTTCTTGCAGCTTTTGATGTAAATGTCCTGTATTGGTGGTAATGGTGATTCAATGACTTTAGATGCTGTTTTTACTGTCCTCATCAGGAGTGTATGATCATGTGATGTAATGTTGCCAAACCACACCAATAAGCTTCCTGTCAAAAGACTTTCTATTCTGCAACGGTAAATGTTAATGAGAGTTTTTGTAGACAAGCCATATTTTTTGAGACACTTCAGAAAAAAGAGTCCCTGGTGTGCTTTCTTGATGACACAGCTGATGTGAAGAGCCCAGGAGAGAGAGTCAGAAATATGAATGCCTAAGAACTTAAAGCTATTAACAATTTCCACAGGAGTGTTATTTATGGGAACAGGTGTGTGTACTGATTTACTTCTCCTGAAGTCAATAATGAGCTCCTTAGTTTTCTCCACATTAAGGGACAGATTGTTTTTGTGACACCACATGATTAGGTTTCTCACTTCATCCCTGTAAGCCATCTCATTGTTGTCAGTAGTAAGTCCTATAACTGTTGTATCCTCTGCAAATTTCACAATGCTGTTAGTAGGATATTTAGCCACACAGTCATATGTGTACAGACTGTACAGTAAAGGACTGAGACAGCAGCCTTGTGGAGCACCGGTGTTCAGAACTACAGTGGATGAATATTTGTTTCCAACCCTAACTATCTGCAGTCAGCTTGTCAGGAAGTCCTGTAACCACCTGCAGATGGAATAGCAGAGGCCAAGGTCTATCAGCTTAGTTACAAGGATAGATGGAATAATTGTGTTGAAAGCGCTGCTATAATCAACAAATAGCATCGGAAGCGGAGGTATTTGAGACACCACTTGGCTTGGTTTTATAGCTTGTGACAGCTTGCAGGCCTTGCCATAAGCGCCTTGAATCACCCTCGCAGCAGTGTTGTTCAAGTTTATCCCGATGAAGTTTTTTAGCTGACTTAATGGCCTTTCTGAGCTCGTATCTGGCTGTCTTGTAGCGTTCATCATCCCCTGATTTAAAAGCAATAGACCTTTCTTTTAGTCTCCTACAGACATCGCTGTTTATCCACGGTTTTTGATTAGGATAGGAGTGGAATGTACGAGTCGCAATACAAGTGTCCACACAGAATTTAACGTAGTCAGAAACCGCTTCAGCGTACTCATGTAGGCTCGAAGAATCTTTAAAAACTGCCCAGTCAGTAGATTCAAAGAAACTCTACAATTTGAGCTCACCTTCAGCAGTCCAGCGCTGTACGGTCCTCACGGAGGGCTTCTCCCTCCTTGCCTCCTGCTTGTAAACAGGTAGCAAGAGCACGGAAGAGTGATCTGATTTCCCAAAGTGAGGGAGCCGTGGGACAGATCTGTATGCTCCTTTTATGGTGGAATAACAGTGATCGAGAGTCTTGCTGCCTCTGGTAAAGCAGCTGACATGTTGATAATATTTCGGTAGCGCTGTTTTGAGGTTGCAATGATTAAAGTCTCCCGCTACGATGGAAATGGCCCGCGGGTACTGCCTCTCGCACCCGCTAATAGCATCATGGAGCTCCTCCAAGGCTACCTTAGCATCGGCTTGAGGTGGGATGTAGACCGCGGTCAACAACACTGAGGGGAATTCTCTTGGTGAGTAAAATGGCCGGCACTTGATGGTGAGGTGTTCGAGGACCGGTGAACAAGAGTGGGAGATCACGTCTGTGTCGGTGCACCACGAGTTGTTCACCAGAAAGCACATTCCGCCGCCCTTTAACTTGCCAGTCGCGTCCTTTGCCTGGTCCAAGCAATGTACGGAGAAACCTTCTAGTTGTATGGCGCCGTCCGGGTAATCCGATGTTAGCCATGTTTCAGAAAAACAGAACATACAGCAGTTCCTTAAATCGCGCTGGGCACTGACTCGACAGCGAAGCTCATCCATCTTGTTGCCAATAGACTGCATATTGGCTAGCAAAATGCTTGGGATGGGAGTCTGAGTAGGACGCCGTCGTAATCTCATCAGCAGCCCACCGTGTCTTCCTCGCTTCCGCGTGTTTCGACACCTGTAGCCAGTGCGCCAGGGTACCTCCGGTTTGACAATGTCCACTGGCATTGCTGGAAATATGGACAAATCTGGAGCATTTTGTCTAATGTCCAGTAGTGTCTGGCGGTCAAAGGTGATTAAGGAGAACGTAGGCTGCGTTAACAAACTAATAAGTAAAGTTGAAACTAAGAACAGCGAGAGAGAGGCTCAAGCATGTCGCCATCAGTCGGCGCCATATTTCCACTCCCACATATCACACATAATACAGCACACAGTTCAAATACATACAATATATTAACCAGAAACACATGGTTTACCGCATAGGGATGTAACACTTATCTGATGGCATTGGTTCTAGACCCTACCTGAAACTGAGGGGGCAGTTCCACCCGTAAACTAGGTTCAGGCTAATTTGCTGTCACAGTGGGATGTCGATCAGGACACAGGAGTCAGGTTCTGGTTTCAGAAGTTTATTGAGGATTTTTGGTACAGCCTCAGACCTGTCTTTGGTCCTAATCCTCCTCAACCTCTCCGCTGCATTCGACACCAGCTAACCTGGTGATTAGCTGCTCATCGCCAAGCTCTCGGAGATTGGCATCTCTGAGACCACCCTTTCCTGGTTCAGATCCTACCTGACCGGTAGATCTTCCCAGGTCTACTGGAAAGGCTCCACCTCCACACCCACTCCCCTCACTACAGGTGTCCCCCAGGGGTCTGTATTGGGACCTCTCCTCTTCTCCATCTACACCAACTCACTTGGTTCAGTCATTAACTGACATGGTTTCTCCTAACACTGCTATGTTGATGACACTCAACTAATCTTTTCTTTTCCTCCCTCCACCCCCCAGGTCAACGAAAAGATCTCTGCATGCCTGGCTGACATCTCCAGATGGATGCCCTCCAACCACCTCAAGCTTAACCTCGATAAGACTGATCTGCTGTTCATCCCGGCCAAGCCCTCCCCTCTTCAAGAGCTCTCTGTTACTGTCAACGGCACCACAGTAACTTTCTCCACTTCTGTGAAGAGGCTGGGAGTCACCCTCGACAACAGGCTGGACTTCACCGACGACATCGCCCAGACAACACACTCCTGTCGATTCCTCCTCTTCAACATCAGGAGGATTCACCCTTTTTGACCACCTACTCCACCCAGCTACTTGTCGAGGCCACCGTGCTCTCCCATTTGGACTACTGCAATGCCCACCTTGCAGGCCTCCCACCTGCACCATTCAGCCGCTGCAGCTCATCCAAAACGCAGCTGCTAGGCTGATCTACAATCTCCCCACGTTCTCCCACGTCGCCCCCCTACTGAGATCCCTCCACTGGCTCCCAATTGCAGCCAGCATCCGCTTCAAAACCTTGTCTCTCACCTTTTCTGCTGCAAGAAAGATTGCCCCGACCTACCTCCAGGACTTCATCCTACCCTACGCACCTGCTCGACAACTTCGCTCTGCTACATCCGGACACCTCGCTCCTCCCACCAACAGAACGAAAGGCCCACGCTCCTCACAACAATGTTTGTCCATCATCGCCCCCCCCCCCCCCCCCCAGTGGTGGAATGAACTCCCCACCACCCTGAGAACTACTCCTTCACTCCAACCCTTCAGACGTGAACTTAAGACACACCTCTTCAGACTCTACCTGGACTGACACCCTTGCCATTTTGACCTTGTAACTTTGACCTTGTAAATCGTAGATTCCTGACTTGTACTTGTAGCTCTATCTCTTACCTTGTATTGTGCACGTTTTTGCTTAGATAGTATAGCGGTACTTTACTGTCCCTGTGATTGTATTTGATAGATCAGATTAGTTCTGGCTCGCTACACCGACCTTGCGCTCAGCTTTAGCACTATCTGCATTGTATGACCTGTCCACATCTTGCACTTATGCCTCTTTGGCTACTATAAGCACTTTTGTACGTCGCTTTGGATAAAAGCATCTGCTAAATGAATAAATGTAAATGTTGTGGAGTGGGTGTGGAACGTGTGGATGTGTGTGTGTGTGTGTGTGTGTGTGTTGTTTGTGTGTGTGGATTCCTGCAAGGAATAAGCAGGAAAAAGGCATTCGGTCAGTACAGTCTCTTAACTGTGTTAATGGTTATGGCAGTGACAACATTTACACAACAGACAAACACTATCTTCATTAACGTGCACACATACATTGGATAAGAATGCATATCACTCTTCTCTCTCTACAGACAATTGTAATACAACCAGTTGAGCTCAGGCATAGTACTTACTCAGGCATAGACGTACACAACAACACAATGCTCGGTCCTCAGTAATTCACCCCACAGGTATTGGTGCAGTACTGAGGTGGGGGAGGTCACCACTACTTTATATTGTCCCATATCCTTGGCCCTATTGAGGTTCTTATTGGTGGCCAAAGGATACGGACACGTCAGACAGTAAATGGTGACCTGGGGCCATCCTTGGGGGTGCACCTGTGCCTCGGGTTACCTGTGGGGGGGTCCTGCTGATAAGGGGAGCAGCAGGACTGGATTGGGCAGGTTTCAACTGGGTTGTAAATACGGCTGTTCACACCTGGCATTAAAATGCGTCCCCACATGCATCTTGAGTGACCACTTGTGATCGGATCTCACTTCCCTGCTCTACATGCAAATAAGCACGAACATCATAACTGTTTGCAAATGTAAGTTTACGTATCATTTAAAGGTCTGTTTGAACGAATGTTGTTATGACTGTCACTATGACATAATGCATGTTGTATCTGTAAATGAAAACCTAGTTGACTAGGAAGCTAGATTCTGTTCATCACTGAAATTAAATACCCTTAACTCAGCTGCAGCTGATCTTTTGTTTATCGTTGGAAAAAACAGAAATGCCAGATTAGAACATTTTGAACTTCACCGTATTTGTCTGGCAACTTGCCAGTATGGTTGAACTAAATAGGCTAAGCAAGATATTATGTTTCCAAAGTTTCTCACGTTATACATTGCAATGAAAATTTTTCATAATGTAGTGTCAAAGGGTGTTTGCTGGTTTGCTAGTGTTGTGAATCCATCTATGAATTACTTTTCTAAAACTGAAGTGTTGTTATGGAAGAACATTCTAAAACACTTAACGTGAAATGGCTTAACATGGCTTAGTGTTCCAAAACAGTGATGAGTATGGACGCTTTTTTGATAGGAGATAGTGTTTATGACATGTGAGATGTCAGAAAAATTTGGTGATCATTGATCGCTGTTTTGGGACATTAAGTCACATTAAGCTTTTTCCTTATATTGGGCGTCGATGGAGAGGAAAACGTAGTGAAATAACGACCATACTCCTAGGATGTTGGTTTTGATTTTTTGACAGGAGGAATTGTTTCTGACAAGAGATGTCCGAGAGAAATTTGGTGATCATTGATCGCAGTTTTGGAACATTAAGCCACGTTAAGCGTTTTAGAATGTCCCCTTGATATTCACATTATCGTAAATCTTGACTCCCACAATAGTCTACTAACATTTATTTGTAGAACTACAACACTTCACATATTATTCATATTCATAGTAATATGTTGCATTACACCTTTGGGGCTTGGAAGCATTTGACATAGCTTTCAAACTCCAGTTGTTGCCTGTTGTTGCACTTTAAAACTCTTTCGCATGTAACATATTTTTCATGTTGCTGTGCTTTTTAAATTGTGATTTTTAAATTGTTTCTTGTTGTTTCTTGTTTTTAAATTGTTTCTTGTTGCCACCTTTACCCTGACGCTCATTGCGCCGTTTGAAGTTTGTATAAATCTAATAGTACTGTGTCCTCAAACAGACCTTGCTCTCAGCTGAGAACTGTGTCTCATTGTGGAACTGTACACATCCTGTCCCCGTACTGTCGCTATGCTTGCTGTATGCACTTTTGTAAGTCGCTTTGGATAAAAGCGTCTGCTAAATAAATAAATGTGAATGTAAATGTAAATGTTATGTAGTGCACATGGTGATTTATCTCGTGTTCTAATCGCACCGGTTTTAGCTTACATGCTAAACAGCTAATCACACTGGTGTGAATGCCATTGGTGCACGAATGAGTACATACTTCTGTTATGCAGAGGACGTCAGTGAAGTAGGCGGTCCTTCAATGTGGCTCAGTACGCATTTGTGTTCACACTGCTAAAAGAATGTGGCCATATGCAGCCCAGACCACCTCTGAATGTGGTCTGAAAGATCAGATCTCAAATCGGATCTTGATGTGTTCACACCTGTACTTAGCACTGTCCACTTGTGATCGGATCACCAAAGACGCATGTTAATACCAGGTGTGAACAGGGCCAAAGGTATGTGGCCCTTTTCTACACTACCTTTGGGTTCCAGTGGCTTGAACATGATGTCTCTGTGAAGGATGATTAAAAGGCTGAGATCAAGGCTGAAATTAAAGGTGAGGGCTGGTTCATGGCTGGTTTGAAGTTTGAGGACTAAATAAGAATGATGTAAATGGAATCCTTAGAGTCGCAGTGCTTAATCTTTTGTGCATTTCATTAAAAGTTTCACTGTTTCTGTTTTTCAGAGCACATCAAGGCAGAATTTGAAAGAGTCAAGCAAGACAAGGCCTCGCCAGATGCTGAAAGCAGTGAGGGTGATGTCCAAAACTCTCCTCCAGACAAACAAATGAAGATGTTTGCACATTATCGAAAAGCACCTTCACAAGACAGAGATACATCAACAGTCCAAAGCCAGTTGGTAAAATATCTGGACATCATTTCAAGTGGAGAAAATCATCATGATTGTCTTCCATTCTGGTACCATTACAAAGAGAAGCACCCCTCACTGTATGAAGTAGCCATAAGGGTACTCGCTGTCCCTGCCTCCAGTGCTCCCATAGAGGGAGTATTTAGTCAAGGCGGCAGTCTCATGAGACCACACATGCCCCTTTTCCACCAAGACAGTTCGAGGGCTGATTCGGAGCCGGTGCCTAATCTCGAACCAGTTCTTCGCGTTTCGACAGCCAAAGAACCGGCTCTCAGGCAGGAAAACTGGTTCGAGAGCGGCAGCAACACTTTGCTGGTCTAGACCAAAGAACTGCTACATCAGGGGCTGGGGGCGGGATTATCTTGACCAACTAAAACTTTGTGACCGCCATTAAAAAAAAGCTAGTGTAGCTTCTAGTCTGCATAAAAAGAAGAAGAAGAAAAACCAGTTTTATTTTACAAATGTTTCGCCTTGTTGCCAGCCAGCTATGTATTCCTTAGCTGTTTAGCAAGCTACTCATTTCTCACATCAATGTTACGAATGTAACATTGGTGGCTAGCTAGCTAGCTGTTGGTCAGCTAACATTCATGGATTTCATATGCATTCATGGATTTACACCAAACGTGATAACCTTAAGCCTATTGTCCTATAGATATCCGTTCTCATGTAAATGTGACAGGTAGTGTAAATGTTAAATAGGTAATTTTTTGCCATTGTGAAATACATGTATTATATGCAAGAATGTTTGCCATTAGAAGAACCCAAATGATTTTTGCCATCTCGTGTCAGTGAAAGTTGACCTGAGCCTAGGTGTCTGGGTCAATGAATGTTGATCTGGGTGTAGCCGTCTGGAATGTAGCACCACCATTGGGACAGTTGGAGACATTTTCATACAGATTGCTACACATCCAAAACAATCCTGCAAAGTTTCATGATGATAGGTCACAATTAAGTCAGTTTAAATGCTGCTGAAATTTCATTAGCTGGTGGCAGTCAGTTTCAGGGCTCCTGAAATTTGATTTGATATTTCACATTGTCACCCACTCTCACACTCACACCTATGGGCCTAATAGCATGTTAAATGACATTACCTGAATGTGTTTGGACTGTTGTAGAGAACCAGAATACTCAGAGGAAACCCACATGAACAGAGGGACAAGGTACAAACTGAAAGCAGACGCACCCTGAACTTGAAACCTCCATATGGTTAGGCAGTAGTGCTACCCATTTGCACAACCGTACTGCCCCCCACTACATATATGTCAAGCTTAAACATAAGCAGTGCCATGCAGTGTGCCTTCTTGGGACATTGCAATAGGAAGTGCCAACGCTGTCAGAGGAGTGCCATTTTTGGGTATTTGAAAAAATCCAAAATCGTGGGAAAAATGACAGAGAACATACCATATTAGCAGAATATAGTAACATGTCCCTGATTAGAAAACGACCCCCCATTTTTCAACACCTTTATTTGGTAAAAGACTTTTTGAAGATCAAATCTTAATTTTTAAAGGAAATACTTTCATTTGACATGAACTTAATAAAACACACTGAATAAAACAAGGCATGCTGATCTTTTAAATGAAATTGTCACATTTAAATGAAAATAAAATGCAATCACATTTTGAATGAATTTGAAATGAATAAGTTATTTAAATAAAAATAACAATAAACTAGTCTACAATCTCAGATAAATGGCACCATCTGCTGTTTTTAATGTATAATGACATTAAAAAGTGTAGTCATCCCATGCAAGATAACCCCACGTTTAAGTACTTGAAGTAGAAAAAATAAGACGGTCTTTCATTCAGGCCAATATGGAAAGTCCAAGTGTTTCTTCAACACTATTTAGTGTATTAGTTGTGGCAGTAGGGTAAAAGGTGCAGGAGTGCTACAAATTGATTGTATCTTAGCAACCATGCCATTTGGACATTGAACTATGTGTTCATTTCCCAGTTAGGACCTGACGTGTAATGATGTAATGATCTACAAGAAATTGGTCACAATATCTGATTTTCTTTGTGTGGTCTGTGCCTTGTGATGTCCATTGGAACAAAATGTCATTAACATCTATGTACACGGACACATGGGTGTTTAAACCTGCTTTTCAGTACAGCACCCCAAAGTGGCCAAATTTCACTAAACTTGGTGGGTTCCACCCAGGCCTCATGGTAAGCATGTGTAAATGAGTTTTATGCCAATGAACAAAAGCACTGCAGAGATATGGCCACTCTTCCTTTATGGTGACTTCACAGGTGAATTTATGGGTACACTGAGGCCATATTGTTATAATAATTTGAACTAGATCAGGCAAGTGCTTTAGGTGTAATGACCATTTGTTTGCTATAGTGCTACTTATGGACGGATTTACACTAAATTTGCTAGGCTGGAGTCTAATGGCCTGGAGATGAGGGATTGTAAGTTTGGTGATGATTAGACATTGCGTTCAAGAGTTATAGCTCATTATATCAATAGAGGCCACACCCACCAATTTCATTGGCATACTGCACCCAAATCTTTTAACGTAGCAACTTTCTATATATAATATTTAAAGATCTTGTTCTGAAGATGTTGTGTACCAAATTTCATGCAAATCGGACAAACCATCTAGGAGGAGATAGATTTTAAAGATTTTACAAAAAATTCAAAATGGCGGAAAATCCAATATGGCACATCATTTTGGTCCAGGAGGCTTTTTTGTTCATCTCAAGCCAGGGAATCAGGGGAAAAAATAATTTTGATTCTACCCCAAATAGTTCAAGAGTTATAGCTCAAAAAGCGCTGTGGCTCTTTATAGCGCCACCATCTGGCCAATCGGGGTCTTTTTTTTTACCTGAGTAGTGGGTGACCATAGGAACCTATCTTCCAAGTTTGGTAGCTCTAGCATCTATAAATTTTGCTGTGCAGACACTTTTATGGCAGAAAAATAAAAATAATAAAAATCGGAAAAAAACACAAAAGGGTTCCAGCACTACGTGCTTGGACCCCCTAAAAATCAGAACAAACAGAATAGGGTTCCAGCACTACGTGCTTGGACCCCTAATAAAAATCATAACAAACACAATAAGGTTCCAGCAGTACGTGCTTGGACTCCTAATAATTCAGGAAGAAATGCTGTGCATTGCTTTGGCGGATGATAAAAAGTTAGATTAGAGTAGAGTAGAGCTAAGTTAGAGCAAAGTATGATAATGACATTTAAGTATTATTGCAATATATTCAAAAGTGGAAAAGTCTGAATTTTAAGGCAGTTTGTACAACTTAATGCATCTGCAAAAATGCTGGCTGGGGCTCCCAAGTACCTCAGAGATTAAAGATGCTGTAAGACTATGAAAAAAAAAAAATCAGATACATATCAGATTTTATGTAAAGACTTGTAGCTACAGTACATATTTGTCCAGTTCAGACAAGTCCTCACTGCCCCATTGTTTATTACATGCTTGTTTAAAAATGCATGTTGTTATCATCTTTCTTAGATCTTTGAAAGCAAACACAGGAGTGTATGTATGAAGTCAAACCAAACTTTAAATGCCCACCACACACATCAGTACGTACAATGCATTGTATAGTATAACAACTTATCCTTTAGGCCAAGAATTTCTCTTTTAGTTAAGAACATTCATGCAGTATGTTTTTGTTGTTACATTTTCTTGTAAAGATTGTTTTTAATTTTTATTTATTTTTTAACAGTAAGTATTTTTTCTTCTATAGGAACCCTTTTCATCATGTCATCCAGGAACTCTCTTCTCTTACAGGAACATAAGACATCAGGATAGACTACCTGAACCTCACAGCTGTGGTGGGGGATTATTCTGACTCATGAATATACACAGGATTACAAATCCATCCTCAACAACATGATCAATTTTTGTTGCCTGATGGTCATCTGGTGTGTCTCTTGGTGGTGTCAAGATGATGCTCAGATGAGATCGGCTCCTCTGCCGGCTGTCGTAGGATCTGGGCATTTCTGCTGATCTGCTGAAGGTTTCTGTGCCATGTAAGTTCTTGCACCAGACTCTCTGTCCAGTGGTGAGCCTGGGCCTCTCCTGGGCCCTATGTCATTCTTTGTACCAGGTTGCCTGTTTTTCTTTCACCTCCATGTGCTTCCTTTCAAAGGACTCAAGATTCAGTTGGGTTTGAGGTTTGACCAATAAGCAAGGGAGAGCTGAAGTTATGCTGCATCAGGAGCTGAACTGGGGAAGCTCCATGAACAAGGGGAGTGGGTTTTTTCCTCAATCTTTTATTCAACCTTTATTTAACTAGGTAAGTGCCATTGAGATAAAAAAAAAAAATTTAAAGGGAGACCTTGCCAAGAAGGTAACAGCACATAAAGTTACTCAATATAATAAATTAAAAGGCAATCACAGTATAACAATAAAATCCTCCAAAAGAAAGAGCATGAGAGGGAGAGACAAGAGTTTGACAAGAAATAAAGGGAGAGAGGGAGAGAGAAAAGAGAATGAGGGACAGTGAGTGAGAATGCATCCAGAGTGAGGGAGAGAGAGAGCAGACAACAACTTATTCAAAGCATCAACAGTTTCCGAGACTTGTCTTCCTTAACCCTAACAATAGCTTTGAACTCAGAGGAAGAACCCAGTTCCTTTAGCTTCAAATATTTTTGCAGGCTATTCCATGCAGGAGGAATCATAAAGACTTTCTTGCTCATCTCTGTCCTGCCTTTGGGGACAGTCACCAGAAAGGAATCTTGGGATCTCAGGTTATACTGATCTTCACATTTCCACAAAATATAAACCCATAAATAGGAGGTAAACTCTCCTAAAATGAATTTAAGAACATAAGAACAGATTATGACGAGAACAGGCCATTCGGCCCAACTAAGCCTACCATTACAATTAAAAAGAATCCAAAACTGCATCAAGTCTGGACTTGACACAGCAAGGGTCTCTGCTTCAACTACATGACCTTTGTGTAAAACAATACTTCCTTATATCAGTGCGGAACTTACTCTTCACTAGTTTCCATTTATGTCCCCTTGTTCTACAGACTAAACTCACCCTAAAAATGTATTGTAGTTAACCTTGTCCAGTCCTTTTATAAATTTAAAACCTCTATTAGATCACCCCTAAGTCTCCTCTCACTAAGTCTAAATAGGTTGAATAACTCATAGCTTTTATATTTCGTGCCAGGAACTAATTTAGTTGCCCTGCTTTGAACTTTTTAAAGAGCCTCAATATCTTTCTTATAGTGTGGTGCCCAGCACTGCACACAATATTCCAAGTGAGGTCTGACTAAAGCACTGTATAATTTCAATATAACCTCTTTAGATTTATAGTCAATACTTTTGGCTATATATCCCAGCATCCTGTTGGCCTTTTTTACTGCTACAGCACACTGCCTAGATCCTGTTAAGCTTGGGTCAATTATTACTCCCAAGTCTTTTTCAAATTGAGCACATTCTAAGTTTTTTTCCACCCATGAAGTAGTCTTGTCTAAGCTTCTTATTTCCAACATGCAAGACTTAACATTTAGCTAAATCGAATGTCATCTGCCAGGTATCTGCCCACTTTTGGATGCTGTTTAGGTCTTCCTGTATTACCTTAGTTGATTCTATACTGTTGGCTAGACCCCCTAGTTTTGTGTCATCTGCAAATTTTACTATTTTACTTCTAACCTCTGCATCAAGATCATTTATGTATATAAGAAATAGCAAAGGCCCCAACACCGATCCCTGCGGGACTCCACTTCGTACAGGACCCTGCTCTGATACAATACCTCCCACAGTTACAGTCTGATTTCTATTAGACAACCAACTTCGAACCCACTCAGTGATAGCTCCTGTAATTCCTGCAGATTTCATTTTCACTATGAGCCTCTCATGTGGTACTTTGTCAAATGCCTTTTGAAAGTTAGGGTATCAGCAATAGCTTTGTTATCATGAACCATAACTCCGTCCTTATTTTTTATACCTCTTATCTCATCCTTAACTATCCTTTTAAGACTATAGTATTGAAAAAGCGTTCCCTTATTTTTTTCTTAACTTGATCTCGCATATTGCTGTATTCAATCTTATTACTCTGTGAGCTGTTCAACTTGTATTTTCTAAATAATTTTTGTTTCAAACTGTCCTGTAATGACTTCCACTTCTACATTCATCCACTGTGGATGCTTCTTTTTCAGCTTCCGTTTTCTCACTTGCGGAATGAATTTACGCTGTACACCCAGAATAATTGTTTTAAATATGCTGCACATTACTTTCACAGTTTTGGCATCTAGAGGAGGTACACAGTTTTCCAGTATTCCTTGTGTAATCACGCATCTTAATAAAGTCAGCTTGTCTAAAGTTGAAAACTCTAACATTGGAGAATGCAGACTTAACTTGCGAAAAATCTTCAAAAGTAACTGCACTATGGTCACTTGTTCCAAGTGGCTCCCCTACCTCAGTACTGCCAATTCTATCAGGATTATTACACAGAACCAGACCTAGGTTGAAGGTTGAGTAATAGACTGTATCAAAAAGCAGTCATTGACAACATCTAAAAACTCTTCCTCACATTTACCTTGACCTGACACAGCTTCCCAAGTAATTGAAGGGTAATTGAAGTCCCCCATTACTATTGTCTCACCCTCCTGACATGCTAGTTTAATGTTATCAAAGAGCATACTACTCACTACTGACTGGCTGGTGGCCTATAGCATACTCCAACATTCAGGCCTTTTTGATTTTCCCCCAATATTTTAATCCATATGTCTTCACAAACATCAAGGGGCTCCATTCCTGGAATTTCCTGAATATTAAGATTATCCTTTACATAGAGAGCTATGCCCCCTCCTCTTCTATTGGTTCTATCTTTTTTTAGCAGCATATATCCCTCTAAGTTATACTCATCCCCATCCCCTGCACCAAGCCATGTCTCTACGATCCCAACAGCATCATAATTACTATTTCTCATAACATTTCTAATTCCAAAATTGTATTTTTTATGCTTCTAGCATTTAAACAGAGGAATTTCAGGGTACTACGTGTGTATTTCCCGTCTTTCCTTTCCACTCCCAGCTGCTCAAAACCACCTCCATTACAGTACTGCTCTGACTGATTTGCAATCATGGTTCCCTCACTACCAAATAAAATAGCCATGGTGTGTTCTATTCCAGCAGTCTGTCTATCCCTACTCATCTCACTGTATAACCTCCCTGCCCCCCCTAGACCCTAGTTTAAATAATCCGCTACTATTTTTATGCTATGTAGTGCGCGTGTTATGTTACATAGTTCGTGATGTTTTCATTAGCGTTATTAAGCTTCTAATAGTTTTCAGTTAGCACTTGCTATATTTTTTAACGCTATATCGCTGTTTCCTCAAAGCTAAAATTAGCTAGAATTTTTCCAGTCTAATTGCACCGGTTTTATCATTCACGCTAAACAGCAAATCACACTGGTGTGACCATATGTGCAAAAGGGTTAATGGAGTAATGTTTTGTTTTATTTTATTTATTTTATTTTAGTATGTTGCTGTTCATGATGCCACACTATGTCGGACAAGTTCTTGCTCCGATGCACTTCAATGCATTTTTAATAAATTATACGATTGCCTGTCTGATTTAACTATCTGTTTGGTAATTTGACAGTCTGCTGCAGTGCAATATGGGTCAAATCTTGCTAATGACATTATAGCCTATCATAATGTGTGTGACATTCTTCATATTTGATAACCAACTTTATGTTAGTGTGCCTTGACGTTCTGGTTTGAACTTTGATGTGCCTTAGCCCCAAAAAGGTTGAAAACCTCTGAGGTAGAATATGTGCCAAATTAGCTACATTTGTTAACGAGCTAAACTCATTGGCCAACGCTTCAATGGAGGAAAATTCCCTCTTTGTCCCCTAATGGCAACAAAAGATTCAACTTTAGGAGCAGATCAGACCTACCCTTATTTAATAGCTAGGTGAATAGCCCCAATTTTTATTTTTATCTGTTTGGATGTAGGAGCAGACAGACCACTCCACAAACACAGCATGAACTCGTCAGGCAAGAGCAATCGAGCAGAAAGCAGAGCAGAGATTGATTGATTCATAAATAAAAGTCAACCAGTGACCGAGCTGGCAGAAGGACAGAAATGGTCAACCTGCTCTGGAGTACAGTGTACAATGATGAGTAAGGGCTCCACAGTTTGTAACAAATGTCAAACCACTGTGATCAGCTATATCTAATGTGCAAAGACACTGAGTAGATGCATTGATGTACAATATATCAATATAACCTAGTGCAGGTAAAAAGTGGCGGCATACAGTTTTCTTTTCTGGATTCAAAAGAAAAGTATGATTTGGTTCTAAAATAAAACCCAAAATTCAACCTTAACTTACTCACAAGAATCTCAATAACAATACAAATCTCAATATGCTTACCTTGAGTGGTTACAGTGTTTAAATTTAGATTAAGGTTAAATTTAAATTTAATTTAAGAAATTTAAATGTTTCTTTCTGGTGTTTGTAAAGATCATTAACTTAGTTTTATCTGTTTTTAATAGCTTCAGTTGATAAAGCTGAGACTGGACAGTATCACAAGCAGATTTCAAGTTATCAGGAGCCTTATTGAGTGTAAATGCAGAACAGTAAATTATGGTATCATGAGCATGAAAATGAAAATATGCATTGGGTACATATTGTCCCAAGTTATTGATATAAATAGTGAATAATAGTGGACCCAGGACTGAACCCTTGGGAACATCCTTACAGACATGTAACAGGTCTAAAGTGAGTCCATCATAGTGAATACACTGAGTCCTTCTGGTGAGGTAGCTGATAAACCATTCAACAGCTTGATCAGACAGACCAACCAAGCTGGGCTTGAATGATATTGTTAAACACCTTCATAGCTGCATAGCTGCATAGCTTCCTAAAACCAGATTAGTAATTTGATAAAAAGGGTATTTCATTGTAACTATATCAACTATTCACTAACCAGAGTTTCAAGGGCCTTAGCCAAAACCAATGATTTTGAGATTGGTAATCTGAAATCCATACTAATATCAATAGTGTAGCGTCACCCCCGTTTTAACGGGGGGGTTAATTTGGGACTAAAGTAAGATTAAAAAGATGTGTCAAATGCTGTGCAATAAAATCAGCAGCTAACTTTATAAGGGCCCTGCAGGTTTTCCCATGATGATTCACAAATCCCACAATTTCTCAGTTTTTAAAAATAATGAGACTTTTTTACTCTTGACATTACTTTCATGAATATTTATGTTAAAAAAAACATTAAGAATTCAGACATAGTACTTACAACAGACAAAGAGACATTGACGTGATGCCATAATGACACTTGGAAAGTCAGGCTCTGTTAGACATATGTGTTTTGTGAGTATTCTCCCTTCTTCAGTAGGACCTTCATGTGGCGTTGGATTCATGAATTGTGTTTTTTCCCTCATTTGTATGATGAATACCAACTATTTTTACGTAAAATGCTTGTGTATGTTATCCGTAATTACCATACATAAACACCCCGCAAATCCCATGTAAGGGCATTCTGACTTTGGGATCCCCGGTATGGCCCATGCTGCTGAAAGGGATAAAATAAGATATTTTCTTTGATTCAGAGATGTAAACAAGCTTGACAGACTGGATGCAAGAACAAAAAAATCGACATTTTGTGGTGTGAGCAGTCGAATCTGGAACATCGGTAAATCACTTTGAAAGGAGCCCCTTGGTGTTAGTGAAGACTTATGGATTAAGATATTGGGGGAAAATCAAAAAGGCCTGAATGTTGGAGTATGCTATAGGCCACCAGCCTCAGATAGCAATGTCAGTAGTACTCTCTTTGATAACATTAAACTTGCATGTCAGGAGGGTGAGACAATAGTAATGGGGGACTTCAATTACCCTTCAATTAATTGGGAAGCTGTGTCAGGTCAAGGTAAATGTGAGGAAGAGTTTTTGGATGTTGTAAATGACTGTTTTTTGATACAGTCTGTTACTCAACCCACGAGAGAGAACACAATCCTAGATCTGGTTCTGTGTAATAATCCTGATAGAATCGGCAGTATACAAGTGACAATAGTTCAATTACATTTGAAGTTTTTTGGCAAGTTAAGTCTGCATTCTCCAATGCTAGAGTATTCAACTTTAGGCAAGCTGACTTTATTAAGATGCGTGATTATACAAGGAATATAAACTGGGTACCTCTTCTAGGTGGTAAAACTGTCAAAGAAATGTGGTGCATATTTAAAATGATTATTCTGGATGTACAGCGTAAAATCATTCCACAAGTGAGAAAAGGAAAACTGAAAAAGAAGCATCCACAGTGGATGAATAAGTCACTGCGGAACAGTTTGAAACAAAAAAGGAAATTATTTAGAAAATATAAGTTGGAGAGCTCAGATAGAAATAAGATTGAATACAGTAATATGCGAGCTCAAGTTAAGAAAAAAATAAGGGAAGCCAAAAGGTGTTATGAAAGACAAATTGCACTAGATGCAAAGAGCAACTCTAAACGTTTTTTTCAATATTATGGTCAAAAAAGGATAGTTAAGGATGAAATAAGAGGTACAAAAAATAAGGATGGGGTTATGGTTTACGATAACAAAGCTATTGCTGATACACTAAACAGTTACTTTGTGGAGAGTTTCACTAGTGAAGTGTTTTTGCATATGCCTTCAGGTGCAGTCAGTTCTCAGAGACTTATAGAGGAAATTGATTTAAATGATGCAGAAGTACTAGATAAACTTCAAAAACGTAAAACAAATAAGGCAGCAGGCCCTGATGGAATATATCCAAGAGTTCTCAGAGAACTAGCAGAGGTGGTTTACAAGCCTCTGACAGTTATTTTTAAGCAATCCCTTAAAACTGGAGAAATACCAGATGACTGGAAACATGGCAGTGTAGTACCTATCTACAAGAAAGGAGACTGGACTGAACCAGGAAATTATAGGCCTGTCAGCTTAACTTGTATCGCATGCAAAATACTGGAATCCATCATTAGGGATAATTTGCAATTATTCCTGGAACGAAATGGTGTTCTAAATGATAGCCAACACGGTTTTCGCAGAGGGAGGTCGTGCTTAACAAACCTCCTGGACTTCTTTGAGGAAGCTACAGCATGTCTGGACTCAAACCAGGCTTATGATATTATCTATTTGGACTTTCAAAAGGCATTTGACAAAGTTCCACACGAGAGACTCATATTGAAAATGACATCTGCGGGAATTACAGGAGCCATCACCGAGTGGGTTCGAAGTTGGCTGTCTAATAGAAAGCAGACTGTAACTGTGGGAGGAATTGTATCGGAGCAGGGTCCTGTCCGAAGTGGAGTCCCGCAGGGATCGGTGTTGGGGCCTTTGCTATTTCTTATATACATAAATGATCTTGATGCAAAGGTTAGAAGTAAAATAGTAAAATTTGCAGATGACACAAAACTAGGGGGTCTAGCCAACAGTATAGAATCAACTAAGGTAATACAGGAAGACCTAAACAGCATCCAAAAGTGGGCAGATACCTGGCAGATGAATTTCAATTTAGATAAATGTAAAATCTTGCATGTAGGAAATAAGAACCTTAAACAAGACTACTTCATGGGTGGAAAAAAACTAGAATGTGCTCAATTTGAAAAGGACTTGGGAGTAATGGTTGACCCAAGCTTAACAGGATCTAGGCAGTGTGCTGTAGCAGTAAAACAGGCCAACAGGATGCTGGGATATATAGCCAAAAGTATTGAGTATAAATCTAAAGAGGTTATATTGAAATTATACAATGCCTTAGTCAGACCGCACCTGGAATACTGTGTGCAGTTCTGGGCACCGCACTATAAAAAAGATACTGAAGCTTTAGAAAAGGTTCAAAGAAGGGCAACTAAATTAGTTCCTGGCATGAAATATAAATGCTATGAGGAAAGACTCAAGTTACTTAACCTATTTAGATTAAGCGAGAGGAGGCTTAGGCGTGATTTAATTGAGGTATTTAAATTTATAAAAGGAATCAATAAGGTTAACTATAATAGATTCTTTAGGGTGAGTTCAGTCTGTAAAACAAGAGGACATAAATGGAAACTAGTTAAGAATAAGTTCCGCACTGATGTAAGGAAATATTATTTTACACAAAGAGTTATCAATACATGGAATAGGTTGCCAGGTCATGTAGTTGAGGCAGAGACCCTTGCTGTGTTCAAGTCTAGACTTGATGCAGTTTTGGATACTCTTTAATTAAGAAATGGCGAGCTTAGTTGGGCCGAATAGCCTGTTCTCGTCATCATATGTTCTTATGTTCTAACTAAATCAATTTTTAGATAAAAACGTTTGTCCATATTGTCTTTTCCAACAATGAAATTTGTACCCAACACATAGAATATATGTGTCAGTACTTCAGCCCCCTAGCTGTTGTTTTTGTGTTCTCCCTGTCTGTCTATGTGGTCCATGTGCTTTTGTTTACTGTTCCCATGTGTTCTACCCCTGATGGCCTCCACCTGCCTGCCTGCTCACCTGCATCCCATCGCCTCATCAGCCCAGCCCTGTATCTGCCCTGCTTGTCTCCGTCTTGTTGCCAGTTCGTTGCAGTGTTTTTTTTTTTTTTTTTGCCTGTGTCATTCCCACCTGTGTATTCTACTTTGGAGTTTCCTGTGTTGACCTTGCCTGTTCCTTGACTTTGTCTCTGCCTGCCGTTTTTCCCTAATTGCCTGATCCACCTGCCTGCCTGGTTCCGACCCTGTCTGCCCTGTTTCCGACACCCCGACTTTGTCTCTGCCTGCCGCTCTGACCTGTTTGCCTGTTCTGCCTGCTTGCCTGGTCCCGATCCTCGTCTGCCTTGTTTGTGACCCCGGCCCCTCATCTGCCCTGCTTCGGACTGCTTCCTTGGTTTTGACCCTGCCTGTTCTGACATTGTGTACCTGCCCTATGACTTCAATAAACCACTTGAACCTGAGTACGTCTGGTCTGCATTTGAGGCCGTGTGTGTGCTCTGACAATATGCGGTGGTAGACTTTGCAGAGGTAATCTAGGGGTAAAAGTGCACAGCAACATGTAATTCATATGATTAAATTTGTACATAGGAAGAAGTAAGAAGAAATTGATGAATTCCAAAATGTTCATCATTTTGATTGTAATCTGCTCTGTATGCACAAAGCATGCGAACACATGGAGAGTGAATCTGGCCCTTGCATCCAGGTTGCCTTTTATGTGTGAACACACTTGTCTTAGGATTAGTTGCAAATTTTTAACATTTTTCTTGTTGTCTTGTCTTGGCTATGGTATTTGTGAGAGTAAGCTCCATATCAACCAGTAATTTTTTCGATGATGTGTACTACCAATCTCTTTGTAATCATCTCCTTCTGGAGTACACCGCATTGGCAGTGCACTGTTAGTTTGTGAACTGTAAAACTGCAGAACTTCAGCTGTCTCACCTGGCTCCTAATGTTTGTTCAACTTAGCCCTCTCATAGATCACTTAATATTTGCAAATAAAATGTTTCTGAAAGCAATGTTCACGGATATATATTTTTCTCTTCTGTAAGTGCAAACCCAACCACACTTATACTGTTATTTTATTAGCTTTATCACCCAGAATCGGTGCAAAAACACGAGTGCAGGTCAGTATGGCTTTCAATGAGTGTTGAGTGGCATGACCTGAGCCAGCTTATGAGGTACTATGACCATAGCCCGAAAGGTGATTGAGCGGTGAGACTTTGAAAAATGAATTGAAGTCAATGGGAGGATGGAGGGATGAATAAACGAGTAAAAGACGAGTGCGGGTCAGTATGGATTTCAATGAGTGTTGGATGGCATGACCTGAGCCAGCATATGAGGTCCGTTTGCTGACAGCCTAAGTGTGACCGCGTGATAGGGCTTTGAAAAATGAATTGAAGTCAATGGCAAGATGGAGGGATGAATAAATGAGTAAAAAAATGACAAAAAGATGAGTGCGGGTCAACATGGTCTTGAGTGTTGGGTGATTTGTCCGAAGACAACATGTGAGGTATGGTGGCTATGGGGTGAAAAGTGCCCAAGTGGGAAGGCCATGAAGTGTGAGGGGGGTGATTTTGAAAATGAATGGGAGTCTATGGGAAAAAAAGGGATGAAAAAACGTCAAAAACCGGAGAACGAGTGTGGGTACAGTTGGTTTGGGGTCGTTTATTGTTTCCTTGTGTTCCAGCCCTACCCCGCCCACCTGATTGCGTCCACTCGCCTGCCTGCTCACCTGCATCCCATCTCTTCATCTGCCCAGCCCTTTATCTACCCTGCTTGTCTCTGTCTTGTTGCTAGTTCGTCTGTTTACTGTTTCGCTACCAGCCTTTTTCCTGTTCTGCCTGTCAGTTAGATTACCTTGCCTGTTTCCTCGACCACGATTCCTGGATCTGTTTTTGGTGTTGTTCGCTGTGTTTTCCTGGTTTTTGACTTCGCCTGTTTTGACCTCGTTCTCTGGATTTCGATTTGGACTGTAATAAATCCCTCGTGTGTCCTCCATCTCTGTCTGCTCCTGAGTCCCTACCTGAGTACTGACAGTAGGTGTATGGACCACACTGGGACCAGAGGGATGCATGAAATTAGAATCTTAATTAACAACGCCAGCCCTTCTCATTTATTTTGTTTATTTTCCCTTTCTTACCCAGAAGGGTCAGCTGAGAGGAAAAACGAAAAAGGAAGGAAAAGGGTAATCGACAGAAATGAGATGAACTTCTTTAATTACATAAGTGAAGAGCATATGTAACACAATGTATAGAGCGGCCTAACAGACAGCATACTGTTTCCTCCAGTAGGCTGTGTCACACCATCTAAACTGAGAATAAACACTCCACATATAGGACAGAAATTATGGTAAATAGAATGCCATCTCCAAAGTTATTGGTTAGTGGGGCATACCCCAAAAATATCTGCTTCTGTACCACCTAGCTTCATTTGCACACAGATTTCTGATTTAACTTTAAATGGCCAGAGCATAAATGGCCAAAATTATATTATTTAAGTTAAATTATACTTCTCTCCATTTGTCTCTTCTCATATGCAACCAATAGCAATATTTGTTTATTGTAACCAATTACAAAGACATTACTTTATGACAGACATTGGTAAACTCCTTATGTTCCCCTGCATACTACCAATAAGATTGTTCATGTCATTATTTCTAAATGAACCGCCCCAAAAAAGAGGTCTGCCATCTTTGTTGGGCATTAAAGTTATTTAGCTAGTTCCCTGTTTATGAACATTGTATTGCTTTAATATTGCAATACAAACCTGACTATCTGCAAAAATGCAGTCATTTTACCGCAATGTGTATGCAACTTCAAGTACACAGGAACACATGAGTACTTAGGTAAAATAACGTCTACACAAATGCACAGCAGTGTGATAGTATATTACAAACACATAGCAACACATCAATACAAACACAGAATATATCGATAAATACATAGCAACAAATCAATACAAACACCCAATACATCAATACTTTACAAACACACAGCAAAATCTGAATACAAAATGCATAGCAATGCAGTGTATTCCAATGGCATGCCTGGGCCTGGAGGGCAAACTGCACACAGACCCCCAATGATTATGTTTGTGATAGGTATGCAAATGTTTCAAAAGTGTGGGCTTAGTTTGATTTCAAACACCAAATAATTTTGATATTAGAAGTACTGTATGATCAGTTAAAAGTGGATCTCACAAATCCGATCTCACTGAACAGTTAAAGTATATGTGTAAATTTCCACATTTCTATCACACCTGTTACTTGAGAAAAAAGGCTTCCTTAATTTAAAAAATTAAGAATTTCAGTGGGTATTGAAGTTACATTAACTTTATGTTACTACATTACTCAAACAAATTTCTTGAAATAATTAAACACTTCAATCTTTCTTAATTTAGTGGCAAAAACAATTATGTTATGGCAGTGACACACAGCTATTTTCAGAATCAATCACCTCATACCTGCAGCAGTAGAGTTTCCTGTATCCTTGGCCTTCTTCCCTCCATTTAGAATGCTGGTACATAACAGCTGGTTTACTAAAAGTGCTTAACAGAAAAGAGGTTATTTCCCATGCCATATATATAGGGGCTGATGGTGGAGTAGGTGGTGGTGATGAAAAACTCTGTCTCAGACCAGGATGAGAAGCTGTATGGGTCTAAGACCAGGTGCAACACTAAGTAAACTGTCCAGTCCAGCTGAAAGATGATCATGGCTGCCAGAACTGCTGTGGTGCTCCGCTGGAAGGCAGAGGTCTTTTTGCCGTGGTGATGGGTGGGCCGGACAGGTGGGGGGGCCACTGCCCTCTGCCGGAACCGCAGGATTCTGATGATGAAACAGCTGGTCACTGTAACAACAAAGAGGGGTAGCAGGATGCAAATTAGGAGGAAGAGGTACTTGTAGGCCCTGTTCAATACAGGACAGTAGTTTTTGGGGCACTGAAAGAAGTCTGGGGGGCAGCTGTCATTGCGTGTGTAGTTCAGCATGTGTCCGTCTAGGTTCATGGCATAGACGGGCATTCCAAAGAGGACAGCCAGAAGCATACTGCTGCCACTCATTGCCAGTGCTGTGCGCACCTTGTCCATAGCAACAGGCAGATTAACACGAGTCTCAACATCCCGTAACTTCTGGTAGCGGAAAACACTGATGAGCATAGTGAAGAGTATCGTCGCTGTTTCTCCAGTCACTGTCAAGGACCTCAGAGTGTTACAGGACCACATGCTCAGGGAGGATGTCCAGGACTTGATAATGATAATGAAGTCATAAATATCCACGATCAAGATTCCCTCCAGGTTAGACACAGCCAGTCCCAGAAGGAATATCTCAAAGGTTTTGAGGTGGGGGATTTTGAGAATGGACACTATAAGAATGAGGTTGCCCACAAGTCCGATGAGAGAGATGACAAATCTGAAGGTAAAAATCTCAATTTTCAGCCCCATCTTTCTGATGCTGGAGACAGCACTTCTCACTTTTACTGCTGATTATCCACACCACCACTCCTCCACAATGGCAGCATTTCAAACTGATGCCCAATTATTGCAGGATTTAATTATCGCTCCTCCTCCACTGTGCTCCACATTTTCTTCCTCAAACAGCTGAAGCCTTACTGTTGCCATGCCTCCAGAAGCATGTGAGTCTAAGGAGCAGCTTGCTGATTTGTTAGTGAATGAGAGGAGCAGCTTGTTGATTTATTTGTGAATTAGAGAAGCAGATTGCTGATTTGTTGGTGAATAAGAGGAGCAGCTTGTTGATTTGTTCATGGTAAATTCATTTACTGTGACAAGAAAGGAAAAGGGTATTATTTGTCTCCCTCACTTTTTTCAAAATGGATTTCCCTTGATTTTACAATAGAAGCAGATTTTAGTACGCAGTGTGGTGTGAAAAACACTCCATCATGATAGGTGGTGTTATGTATCTGAATACTTGGAGACACCCTTGGGAGAAGAATGCAGTGAGACTGTTAACAGACAAGCATTGCAGTGTGATCCAGCTGAAGTATCTACATGAGAAAAATTGTTTTAGCTAGGTTGCTAGCAAGATAGAGATACTGAATAAGTTTCAAGAATCCAGATAATGCCACATATATATAAATCAGTTCTACATTTTTAAATAAAAAGATCTGATTCACCCAAATTATTTTTTCATAAGAGGTACTGTAAGTAATGTTTGATTAGCTTTCTAACGTAAGCTAGATTTGATCTAGATTTGATCTAGCTTGTAAGCTGTTTGATCACTTGCTAGCTAGCCAACTAAATTAGTTTAATTAAGTTTGCTATGGAAAAATGTCATAGCTAGCCAGCTAAATTAGTTTAATTAAGTTTGCTATGAAAAAATGTCACTATCCATTTCACAGAACATCTGATTGTGCCCACCAGCATCCAAATCATATTCAGCAATCCAGCAAAGTCAGCTGCATCATACACGTTAGCGTACAATTAAGTTAGATAGGTTAGCTAGCTGGTCAACTATTTTTTTTCAACCATTCGGTTCTACACATATTTTACAGACAGTCAATACATAATTGAAGCTTTATTAAACAACCTACACAATCTGATCTGTTGGGCTAGCTAGTATAATTGATATGCTCTGCTCTTTTTCTGTGTCATCATAGTAAAAGGTAAAAAGGCACAAACAGCAGGTTATTCCTCATTTTCAAAGGTGAGAATATTTAAGTCAGACACATCTAGGGAGATTAACATATGTCCAGACTGTTACTGATGCGTAGCACATTTGAAACAGTAAGAGTCCTGAAGTTCTGCGTCATTTTATCGTGGCTTCATTGTAATTCTTTATAGTGCTTTGGTGGTGAAGCTACTTACTGGTACATATCTTTTGGGTGTAGCCATTGGTTAGCGATCATATACACTATATAGCCAAAAGTATTTGGCCACACCTGTTTTTCAGGGTTTGGGCTAGTCCTCTTATCTCCAGTGAAGGGCAATCTTAATGCTTCAGCATACCAAGACATTTTGGACAATGCTATGCTTCCAACTTTGTGGCAACAGTTTGGGGAAGGCCAGTGCACAAAGCAAAGGCTATAAAGACATGGCTTGATGAGCTGGGTGTGGAAGAACTTGACTGGCCTGCACAGAGCCCTGACCTCAACCCCATCGAGCACCTTTGGGATGAACTGGAACGGAAATTGCGAGCCAGGCCTTCTTGTCCAACATCAGTGCCTGACCTCATAAATGCTCTACAGAATGAATGGGCACAAATTTACATTTACATTTACATTTATTTATTTAGCAGACGCTTTTATCCAAAGCGACTTACAAAAGTGCATACAGCAAGTATAGCGACAGTACGGGGACAGGATGTGTACAGTTCCAAATTCCCACAGAAACACTCCTAAATCTTGTGGAAAGCCTTCCAAGAAGAGTGGAAGCTGTTATAGCTGCAAAAGGGGGACCAACTCCCTATTATACATGTATTTGAATACATCATTACATTATGTCATTACAATGTAATGGTCAGGTGTGCGAATACTTTTGTCCATATAGTGTACCTTGCGAGATAGGCTAACTGAACCTGTCAATGCATAGGCTAAGTTTGTAAGCTGGCTTGCTGTTACCACTTTCAAACATAACATTTGTGTTTGAGATAGAAATATCCAGTGGCATTTTTATCTGTTTAATTAATAGTAGTGTAAAATATATGCATTGCTGAAATGTTGAAATTGATGTGTTTATCAAGTGTAGCTGCAGGATGGTAGGTAAAGCTGCAACTGGTTTACACTGACTTCGCTAGCTAAACGATAAAATCTATGAGAAGAAGAGCACAAACAGCAATACTGCGTCCATTATTGTTTTTGAAAATGTGGCGCGGAACCTCTTCAATGACGCACACCTGAACACTCGCTAGACTGTTCCATTATCTGTTCTCTGAATGCTAGGAAGGAGTCTTGCCTAGCCTCTGAAGGACGTGACTTGGAGGAACCCCTCCTACCAAGGAAGCATCCTTGACTTTGAGAAACAGCTAGAGTCTCAGACACGAGACCTACCTTAATGCTAACTAGCGACTGATAGCCAACGTCGAAAATGGCAACAGGTGGAGATGATATTGACACAGCAGGTGGAGATGATATTGTCCCAGGTGGAGATGATATTGTTGTTGGATTTATTATCAGTGCCCTTTTCAAGACGACCGTTCAATGAAAAGATGGACATTGTTAAAAAAAGGTTGGGCAATACCCGAACATCTTTAGATCAATCAACCTGCAAAAACAGGCTATGTTCGCCATTTTCAGGCTAGTAACTGGGAGTGATACACTTGGCTTACAGGCTCAGTTCGACGCAAGAGGCTGGGAGTGCTTGTTGTTTGGGACCGACAAGGGTGCATGGAATTGGAAAGACTATGAGAATCTTAGCTGTTTAACTAAGGCTGCACAAAAACACCAGAACACAGCAGGTCATCTTAACCCTTTCGCACGAAACTTATTTTACGCTGTGTAGTGCGCGTGTTATATTACATGGTTCATTATGTTGAATAATGAATGAATAATGAATCATTATACATGGTTCATTATTCATTATTTAGCATTATTAAGCTTCTCATAGTTTTCACCGCCTCAATTTTTAATGTTAAATCTCTGTTTCCTCAAAGCTAATATTAGCTAGAATTTTTCCAGTCTAGTGTTATCACACCGGTTAGCATATGCGCTAAATGGCAAATCACACCGGTGTGATCGTACGCGCGAAAGGGTTGGCAACGGTCATCTTTATGACCGGGTTATTGAAAAATTTCGTCTGAAGATTTCATCTTCAAGTGAACATCATTGGAGAGTGAAACTGAATTTTTATTGCTGGTTTTTCTACAGTGTTGCATCTCGTTGAACTGGTTGCATTTTGTTTCCACACACTTGAATGATTGCTAACTAGTGGTGAATTTGGAAATACGACAATCTTGGCAATGTTGCCTAAATCAGATCACACATAAAGTGACTGCCTCCATGATATCCGATAATTTGTGTGTGTGTGTGTGTGTGTGTGTGTGTGTGTGTGTATGTGTAACTAGAATGCAATTTTCGAGGATGGAGCAGTAAAATTATATTTTGCCTAAAGTGGAAAAATGGCCAGGGACGCCCTGTATTTTTTGTTAGTGATTTTCTTTTGGGGAGGTACAGAAGGTCCAGTTCTGATAGGCACCGTTCGACACTTCGGTGCTTGGACCCCTAATAATAAATATAGCTGCAAGCAGCGATTCCGGGGTCCAGGCACAAATAAGCTAATTGCCTGGGGGTCTTTAATTTCATGCAGTAAAAGTCTCTGATGAAGATTTTCACAAGCTAGTGCTCGGTGCTTCGGTGGTTGGACCCCTAATAATAATAATCTGAGCAAAAACAAGAGGGTTCCAGCACCTTCGGTGCTTGGACCCCTAAATATGTGGCACTGAAGAAACCTGCCTCTTCTGTTGTGCAACACATGCAAGGGCAAGGGTATCAGAGTTGAACATAACCTTTGATTCTGATGTATTCACAGTTTGTGTGGTAATTATTATTCAGATCTTAATTCCAGCAATGGCACAGGGGTATAATGCAGGTCTCAGACAGTGAGGGGAGAGACATAATTAATTCTGACAGCCTGACTCTAACAAGGCCGTAAGGACCCCTCAGTGATGTTAAGCAGACAAGATGGAACATGATGTAGTCTGCGCACTGTGATCAGTTGAACCAAGTTCTAAGGCTTTTTAATCACAGGGACCATCTAGCCCTCATAATGCAGGAGCAGCAAAAGAGCTCCTTTGCTATTCTTTTGTAGATCACCATATTAAAAAAGACACTTTCTTTTTAGTCCTGATGTCTATCTTATTCACTCTTAAAGTGCTAGAAAATGGGGAAGTAGGGCATCATTCTGATAGTGTTTCACAACATGTCACTGTTGCAGAATTCTGTTAGATGCTCATACTTTATAGGGAAGTGATTTCACATATTTCATCCTGCATTTGCACGCATACTCTGCAGCACTGCACCATTGCATAAAATGGAAAAGGTGTATGTGGAGTGATATAAACACCATATGTCAAGCAGGCAAAAATGAATTTATGTGCATATATCCCTTCTCACAAATTTATCCTGTATCCTATATGTTCAAATTTCTGTCCTCATGTTCAGACTGCATCAGCTCATGCTCAAATATCCACTGTTCTCACATACAAAATCTTTCTGCTTGCTTTGTTTTCCTTCTGCTTATACTCAGTTCATTCCATGCTTTCACTTGGGATACTGGCTGGTCACACATTTTCTGTGCACATTTGAGTATTTTCAGATGCAAAATTTGTGCAAAAACTGTAGTAACTAATGTAACTGGCCTTTTTAATTGACCATTCACCACTGCTTCCTTGCAATGTCATTGACTGGGTGAATGGATGGTGAGTCTTGAGTAGGAAGCACAATAGCAAGCTAGTTATTTCTGATAGCAAAACTAAATTTAAAATAGTTGAATACAGGTATTTCAGACATTTAGCTAGCAAGTCAATCATGCATACACCTGTGTAGCTAGCTAGTTTATTGATTCTACCATCTTCTGTGTGTAGCTGTTTGGCTCACATTACATTAGCTAGATACCATAGTAGCAATGCAGCTGTCTGCTGTTCATGCATCTCTTCCACAGTTCATGTCTTTCAGAAGACCAGTCTAGGTAGGAAACCACCTGACACAGTGAAATATATTATCCATAAAATATCATTAAAGTAAATAACAGCCACAGGTTCAGTGCTGTCAATTTGCCAGCTCTCTATTACTGAATAAATGGTAAATGGACTGCATTTATATAGCACTTTTCTACTCATTTGAGTACTCAAAGCACTTCAGTTATATGCCTCACATCTACCTACCAGTGGCAGAGGCTGCTATACAGGCTTACCAACTGGCCACTGGGAGCTGTTGGGGGTTCAGTGTCTTGCTCAAGGACACTTCGACACTCTGCCAGGATGAGCCAGATTCGAACCAGGGACCTTCCAATCCCCAGTCGACTGCTCTGTCTCCTGAGCCACTGTCGCCCCGAATAGCTAGCTAGTTGCTAACCACTGTACTTACTACTCGTATTTCGACAAGCCTTTTTATTATCTAATCATCAGCAGCCATTAGTTACTAACTAAACACTGCTACAGCAAGCTATTTTAATATTTAATCATCAGTACTGCTGGAACACTGCTGTACACTGTTACACTGTTCTTTGACACTTAGCCATCAGATGTCCCCAGTTAACCAAGGAATAGGGACACTGTCTCTGCCACTGTCACTGCTCATTTCAGATAAGTCAGGATTCTCTTGGGAGTCCACCACATCTGGACCATCTGAAAATCTGAATTTGCTTTTATCCTAAGTGTGTAATCTAGCATGTTGCAGTTTGTTTCTTACTAATGATGTTCATGTCCTTACTGTTTATTCTAGGAGTCTGTCACATCAACATTTGAAAATGTGTTCCCACTTACAGGGTGCCTTAAAATAGTATAACAGGCAACCACTGCTGACATACCCACTTTATCCAAAGCTGAATTAATCCAATTTCTTTTGCTATTGTGGGCTGTGTCAGCTGTAGCACAGCTAGGATTGAACCCACGCCATAGGGCTCTTAATATACTCACAGTGAATGGCTTAAACACTGAGCTACGCAGGACCCCTTTAGCATACTTTTCATTGCAGAAGCTGAGTCTCATTTCATTTACCTGTAAATAGGAACATATTTTCCAATGCTGATGTGACAGACCCTAAGAATTTATTCCAAGGAGATAACTAGCTAGCAAGTTGGTTCCTCTTACCTAGACTGCAATCTCAAAAGAATTGTTTATGAAAATCAGAAAAAACAGTGGTATTCCTGAGATAATCATACTGAAAATTATTTTACAAACAGAAAATTGATTCTGATCTTGTAATGTAAGTTGTATATTAATGAATAGCACCTTTCTCACAGGATATTTGTCTCTCATCCACAGATGATAGTGCAGTCGTATTTATGAGCCTCATAATATGAATGGCAGATGGTCCTTTCCTGAGGGAACTGGCATGACAAGCCACAACGGCGTGATGATGCACTTAAAAAATCAGATCAACGATGCATGGTGAAATCCTGACACAAAAGAACATTCTCATTAATGCATCCATCCATTAAAACAACCTCTGCAAATCCCAGAGAGCCAGTGACGTAATCTCAGTCAAACACTGCACATTCAGGAATGTTTGTTCCATTCATTCATTCTCTTTTTACCATTCCATGCCTACTTTGAAATATCTCAGCAGCTGGATTGTAGAAAGCATCTCCTTGTCTGACACTCCAGTTCAGGGGCTTAGTTCTCCTGTCAATAGCAGGGGGATCTATACTCTGGATCCATGCAACATTTTCTAAGTGGTGTTAAAGGTGGTTAATTGATGCATTTTGCACTTCAGTCATACTATAAATGACAGATGATTAAATTATACTACTACTGCTCACCCTATATATTTCAGACAACATTCGACAACTTTACTTTTAACTTTACGTTAGCAATATGTTGCTACACTATAGGGACAAAAGTATTCGGACGCCTGACTATTACACCAACAAGGACTGTAATGACATTGTATTCAAATACATATATTTTAATATGGAGTTGGTCCCCCTTTTGCAGCTATAACAGCTTCCACTCTTCTTGAAAGGCTTTCCATCAAACCATGTCTTTATAGTCCTTGCTTTGTGCACTGGGGCATAGTCATGTTGGAATAGAAAGGGGCCTTCCCCAAACTGTTGCCACAAAGTTGGAAGCATAGCATAGTCCAAAATGTCTTGTTATGCTGAAGCATTAAGATTGCCCTTCACTGGAGATAAGGAGCCTAGCGCAAACCGTGAAAAACAGCCCCATACCATTATCCCTCCTCCACCAAACTTCACAGTTGGCACAATACAGTCAGGCAGGTAACGTTCTCCCGGCATCCGCCAAACCCAGACTCGACCCATCTGACTGCCAACCAGATAAGCGTGATTCGTCACTCCACAGTCCAGTGTCGGTGTGCTTTACACCATTCCATCCAACGCTTGGCATTGGACTTGGTGATGTGAGGATTGCATGCAGCTGCTCGGCCATGGAAACCCATTCCATGAAGCTCCCTCTGCATGTTTTTTGTGCGTTTGATGATTTTTGCATCATCAAACACCACATGTATAGCAGGGGGGAAATTATCATTATCAGATTTACTTGATTTGCCAACAACTGTGCCAAATGCTCCGTTAACAAGACCATCAGACACATCAATGTTTTTTTTTCAACATTACTCAAGCTCCAATACCTAGAGACACTTTCTGACAAATGTGTTGTAAACCTTTGTATGGTGACCAACCTTCCTTGTCATTCTCCCAGTTTTGGAATTTGCGTCAAAATCTTCAGTGCGTATAGTGATGGCCTCAGGACAGCTTCTCTCAGTTGTCTCTCAATATTATGTTTGTCAACTTCACTGTTAGTAGCAAATATGTGAATTGCTGCAGCCTCTTCTCCTGTTTCACACTTTTTTAACATTTCAATATCACTTGTACATAGTCTCTTCTTTGCGAACCCGTAGGTGATTCAGTATTTCAGCAAATCTAGTGTGTGCATCTAGTTGGCATTGCAGCATCTTCGCACAGGACACGGTTAAGTGTATATCGCTTTCATAATTGTTTATAATTGTTTGTCAGCTGTAGTTGTAATTAACTTCGTGTTTGCAGTGACCAGTTTCGTTCTATTGTGGTGTTAATCATCAATAAGTATCACCTGTGCTCAGCTGTAACCAGCTGTTTGTACTTTGTTTGTTTGATCAAGCTAATTAGCATCACAGGTATTTAGTTAACACAGAGGCTGCCAGTGACTCATTGTCATTTCCTTGGCAATTTTACCAGCGTTTTTCTCTGAATCCTCTCGTCACTCTATCACCACTCATCACACCATGTGCCGCCTTCCTATCCTCATCCACTCTTCCTCTCGTTCCAGGAGATACAACTCCCGTAAACGCAACCTGGCTAACCTGGTTTATCCCCCTCTGTCCTCCTCCGAGGTGCTCTCAGTGGTGGGTGGACTATGGAACTGCCAGTCATCGGTTCAAAAGGCTGAATTCATCACAGCCTACGCTGAGACCATGTCACTCCAATTCCTGGCACTCACGGAGACCTGGATTTCCCCGGACAACACCGCCACCCCTGCTGCCCTGTCCTCCTCATACTCCTTCACTCACACTCCACGGGCCCCTAGGCAGAGGAGGTGGCACGGGACTGCTTATCTCCCCATCCTGGAGATACTCCCCTCTGCCCCTCCATACTCTCTCCATTTACTCATTTGCATTCCATGCCATATCTGTATGTCATCCTCTAAACCTCACCATTGTTGTTCTTTACCGTGCCCCAGGTCCCCTCGGCTTCTTCATTGATGAGCTCGACACTCTTCTGAGCTCCCCCCCGATGACACCCCACTGACTCTACTGGGAGACTTCAATATTCCATCTGCGACATCCCCGATGGCCGGCACCGATGACCTCTCCCCCCTCCAGTCCTTCGCTCTCAATCTCTCGCCATCACCTGCGACCCACAAGGCCGGTAACCAGCTAGACCTCGTGTTCACCAGGAGCTGCGCCACAACCCACCTCACGGTGACTCCCCTCCACATATAGGACCACTACTTCGTATCATTCTCCCTCACTCTCCCCTCCACCCTCAACCCCCCTACTGATCCCCCCACCTTCACACACTCTCCCACTCCGCATTCACCTCCACTGTTCTCTCTACCCTCCCTCCCCTTCCCTCCTTCTCCATCATGCCTGCTGAGTCTGCTACATCAGTCCTTAACACATGTCTCTCTCAATCTTTAGATGCTCTCTGCCCTACTGTCTCCAGGCCATTGCGACCATCACCTTCCTGTCCATGGCTGACTGACTCCCTCCGCTCTGACAGGACTGCACTGCGAGCTGCTGAGAGGAAGTGGAGGAAATCCAGATCTTCTGTGGACCTGGCTACCTATCACTCTCTGCTAACAGCATTTACAACCGCAACAACATCAGCTAAGTCCTCTTTCTTCCAATCCAAAATTAATGCTAACATAACTAACCCACAAAAACTTTTCTCCACCCTCTTCTCCCCTCCTCCTCCTCCCTCCCCCTCTCTCCTCTCTGCTAATGATTTCAGGGTTTAATCGAGGAAAAGGTGACCAGCATCCGGGACTCCTTCACTCCTTCAACAACACTCTTGACCACCATGACCAACTGCATCAACCAGCTGTCCTCCTTCATGCCGCTCAAAGACTTGGAAGTGCTTCAACTCATCACAGACCACCATGCCACAACCTGCCCTCTGGACCCCATCCCCTCTACTCTGCTCCAATCTATATCCATATCCGGTGAGATCGCTCCATTTCTTTCCTCATTCATCAACACCTCACTAATCTCTGGTACTGTCCCCACAGACTTCAAGAAAGCTCTGGTCACACCACTCCTGAAGAAACCATCCACAGACCCATCAAATGTTACGAACTACCGACCGGTATCTCTCCTCTCATTTCTGTCTAAAACCCTGGAACATGCAGTACTTAACCAACTGTCCCCTTTTCTTCTCAGGAACAACCTCCTGGACCCCCATCAGTCAGGTTTCAGAGCTGGCCACTCAACGGAAACCGCACTCCTGGCAGTGACAGAGGCTCACCTCCCCAAATTCTCCCATGTTACTCCCCTGCTTAAATCCCTGCACTGGCTTCCTGTCACTGCCAGGATCAGATTCAAGACCCTGACCCTAACCTTCTCTGAAATCAACAGGACAGCCCCTACCTACCTCCAAGAA
Source organism: Megalops cyprinoides (assembly GCF_013368585.1). Lineage (NCBI taxonomy): Eukaryota > Metazoa > Chordata > Actinopteri > Elopiformes > Megalopidae > Megalops > Megalops cyprinoides. The sequence continues at coordinate 30,968,404 of NC_050599.1, read as the reverse complement.
CTCATCCAGCCTTACACACCAGCCCGACCCCTGCGCTCAACAGCAACTGGACGCCTCGCTCCTTACATGGTCAAGGCAGGAGGTACTCCTTCTGCTAGACATCACCTACATCGCTCCCCAGTGGTGGAACAAACTCCCTGTCCTGCTACGGACAGCTCCATCACCCAATTCCTTCAGACGGGGTCTGAAGACGCACCTCTTCAGACTCTACCTGGACTGACCCAGCACACAATTGCTGCCCCCCCCCAATCAGTGCTGTTGTAAATTGCTGTGTGCTTTTTGAATTGTTTCTTGACCCGCCTTTACTCCAACACTCATTGCGCTGTTTGAAGTTGTTGAAGTTTGCTGTTTGAAGGTGTATCGTATTAGTTGCCCTATACGCTGTAGTTGTACAAGTCAGATAGTACTATGTCCTCAAACAGACCTTGCTCTCAGCTGAGAACTACTGTCTCATTGTGGAACCGTACACATCTTGTCCCCGTACTGTCGCTATACTTACTGTATGCACTTTTGTATGTCGCTTTGGATAAAAGCGTCTGCTAAATAAATGTAAATGTAAATGTAAAGGTTGCATTTTGTTGTCTAACAATTTCAGTTAATTCTGCAATTGCAAAATGACCCTACCATAAGTTCACTCCTTTTCCATCAGCATGTAGAGGTATCCCTTTGACAGGTGGCAATTGATAGAAATCTCCAACTGCAAGAATGCTCACTTTTCCAAACAGTGAATAGTCACCAGTCTGTTTAATTTGTTTCAGTCTTCCGTGAATGTAAGCTAAAAGGCGACGGTCAACCATGGATATTTCATCAATGATTAATATCTGTAAATTGTTCATTTTCATTGTTCATTCAATTGTTCAATTGCTCTATGGGAATTGATTTTCTCTTCACTGAGAGGTTGATATGGCAATTTGCACCAATCGAAAATGTGTTGTGAATTGTTGCAGCTCCAATGTTATAAGCTGCCACTCCGGTTGGAGCTGTCAAAAGCACGGCTATTTCATCAGGATTGCCTGACATTCGAGATAAAAGTCTGGTTGATTCATAATGTATTGCTTTAATTAAATGAGTTTTCCCTGTTCCTGCTCCACCAGTAACAAATAATCTGAATGGTTCAGGGTTTTCTCCAAGAACTTTTTCCAGACACCACTTACGCACTTTATAGAATATTACTGATTGTTTTTCATTTAATGATCTCAGTAAATGCAATGCTTCTTCTCTTGGCATTAAAACATTATTAGTTTCAATAGTGTGAGCAGTCTGGGGTTTTGCTGTGAGATCTGGAATATTTTCCACAGCATCATCTTCATTCGTCACAATGTTCTCTTTCATCAATTCTACACATTCAAGGCGTTCTTTTTCTGACTCAGTACAGATTTCAGCCCAGGCGTCTTTCAATTCAATATTCTCTTCCAAAAGTTGAGCCTTGTCTATTTCATCATTTTCTTTTTCAAATATTGCTCTGTTGGAAGTAACAATTTATTGCACTGTTTGTACACCATCAATGCCACATCTCACTGCACCACACTTGTAAAAATCCTCATAAGACTCAAACTGCACAGGCTTTAGTTGGCTGTCTTCATAATATGGCAGGAAAAGCTGAAGCAATGAGTGATGGTACTTTTCTGGGTCTTTTGTGGGTGAAAGTCTTGGATATCTCACAACAGCAGGTTGTGTTCGTGTCCTTCGTTTTACAAAGCCACAGTTGTTGTTCAATTTACTTATTCCATTTTTGGAGAGAACTGTTTTTGTGGAGATGTCTGACCTTGACAGTACTCTGTACTCTTCACTTTTTTCACTTCATCTGCAGTTTCATCATACTGAGCTTTCTTTTGCAGCACATTCAAAGGCAAACTCATCTTAACTGGATTTTACGAGAACATTCTTTCAAGTGCATATTTGTTAGTCGATACACTGCCTCTTGAGCTGAGACTTCTCTATTGTGTAGATAAATACTTCCAAGCTGTTTAAATGCTTCTTTTGCCTCAAGATTTCCATTCATGCCTTCCTTTTGCACATCAAGCAACAATCCCATTTTTTGCTCTGCTTTTGTGATGTAACTGAGGATGTACGCTACTACAGAAAAGGCATCAGTAATGTTTTGAATGTCCATATTGGCCTGCCAAGCACAGAGTAAATCTTTATTGTATTGGTTGATCCAAATGGTGTTTGGATTTCTCTTTAAAGCAATGCTTTTTTCTTAGAACATCTGTTGTAAGCTTTTTCAAAAAGACCTTGTGATACCTCGATAGAGGCAAAAATGCATTGGCTGAATCAAAACTCACCTCAGAATTTGATAACGCATGTTTGACTCTCTCCAGAATTGCTGTTGCACTGGTATTCTCATCTTTGCCGCTCAACTCTTCTGAACTACCTCCTCTTGTCACAACAGTACGACTGGATGGCAGTCCCAAACAGTTTTCTTCTTCCTGCATGCCTTTGAATGTCTGGTGCTGTGCTTTTGAACACTATTGACAATTTCATCAAGTTCCCCATCATTTTCTGATGGTAACTCACATGTAGTGTAGGTGTCAATGAAATCAGCAACCTCATCATCACTTTGCTTATCAATCTGTGGGGCATTCTCAACCCAGAAAAGACAGTGAACATGCGGAGAACCACGCTGTTGAAACTCAACACGATAAAAGTAGTATTTTACTTTCCCAATAGGTTTAGTGGGAGACATGATTACCTCTTTCAAAAAACAATGCCACCTATGATCAATCATTCTTGCTGCTGTGACAGGATTTTGCTTCAGAAGGCCACACTTTTCAGACCAGTCAAGTTCATCCACATTAATGTGTTTTCTTTCTTGTCTTACCACAGATTTGATCATTTCTGGCCATCTCAGGTCTGTAGAACTAAAAGATTCAAAAAATGTTGGTATTGAAAGTTGTCTAATAAGTGCAAAAAGATCTTTTTGTGCAGATTGCCAAAATGTGTTCCATGAATAGGTTGTAAAAACTTGTAACCTTCATCATAATTTAATATCTTCTGTAAAGACTCAGAGTCTGTTAACATATCTGATGTTACTTCTTTGAGTAATGTTTTGTCAGACCCTTTTCGCAATGCAATTGAAACATTAGATACAATTTGATCAAGCTCTGATATGTACTGAGCATAAAATATAAAATCTGTATTTTTGGCAAATCTTCCATCAGCATTGAGTATTCGTGCATTCAAATAGCGTGACAGTGTTATTTTTTCTTCTCTGTCATCTGTCAGTTGGGCCACCGGTAGGATATGGTCCAGGAAAACATTTAGCCTCATTCGTTTTATCCGACAACATTGTAACAGGACTATTACCTTCGGCTGGGGCAAGAGAAATTATGCTGTCAAAATGTTGATCCAGTATTTCTGAGGCAATATCAACAGGTTGTAATGATGTGTCCAAAAACAAATCATGTTCCTTGATGTACGTTAAATCTTCTTCTGTTTCGTCTTCATTGTCATCATTGTGTGTTTCATTCTCTTCAGTTATATCCTGCTCCTGCATTGCATCATCGTTGTCTGAGTCTTTGTTCATTTCATTTGTTTCACTTAAATTGTTGACCAACTATTATGTTTAACAAAATAGTGAAATGCATTTCTAACATGATCAGTTTGAACATATTGATACTCGTAATGACCTTTGTAGGTGAGTTTTCGTTTCAGTTTCACTTTTAACATCTTATCATCAGATTCATTTCTGGGAAGTACAGATGTGACATCTTTGGTGTTTGCCGGAACGCACACAACAGGTCCATGATAGCCAGCCTGTTTACCATATGGAAGACATAGCAATTTCATGAACGGATTATGGAGAGCAATGAGATGTTGTTCTAAAGACTTGAGACATTTAATTTCTTCAGGAATTTTTTCCAAATGCATATTATTTGCAACACTCTCCTCTGGCATTTTACCACTCAGAATTTTCCTATGACAAGTGAAGCAAATCCATAATTTGAATGCTGGTGATTCAGATAAATGGCAGACACGTTCACACAATACACTATCACATTTATGCAAATATGTAAATGTAATACATTTTTTTGCCATTGCAGCAATATTGTTTCCTTTGCTTTCATAGCAACTTCATTTACATTCAATAACTTGCTTTCTGAAAAGTAAACGATGACAAACAGTACAAACATATTCAGGACCAGCACTTATTTCTCTACGAAAACAATCAATTGCAAAATCAATATTTTCCCTTCTTTTCTGCTTTGTTGCATAGGCCTCACGATTGTTTTGTTTTATTGCAGCTTTAGCTTCTTCATCTTCATGGTATCTTTTTAAATTGCGCTGACGAGTAGAATCCCGAAACCCCACATTATTTTTGTATTTCTGATTAGTATATTCGTAAAGACATTTCTGAAACTCTGGATCTGCCTGATATTTGGCCTTGGAATACTCACACACAGATTGCTGAAACTCTGCGTCTGTTTGATATTTGGCCTTGGAATACTCACACACAGATCTGCGAAATTTTGGATCTGCCCGATATTTACCCTTAAAATATTTCAATGCAGTACTTTGTTTCTGTTTCTGGTAATTCCTGTCATTGTGATATTTCTCTCTTTTTTGTCAGCTTTAACCTTTTTTGAGTTCTCTAACTTATCGCTAACTTTGGATTTTTTCCTCAAGTGCACTTTCATACTGTCATCGCATATTGTATCGCAAGTTCCTGCGCAAACTTTATCATCTCTTTCTCGAACACATATCACAACTTCACAGTGGTTGGAATTACAGTGGTTTAAGTAAATTGCATGACCATTCATGTCAGGAGTCTGTGTACTACCTGGTATACAATAACACGAGTATGCATTCCATCTGTCAGCATTGAAAGTCATAATAGTTGTCTGTAGAGGGTCAGCAGCTGCCCATATTTCAACCTCTGTTGCCCATGATCCTATGTATTTCATTTTTGATGATGTTACATACTGCTGCACTGATGTGTACCCATCTCTCAAAAAATACTAGGCTTTTACCTGCAACATCAAATCTACCATTGCTGCTTCATGAATGAGAGTCAATCAGTGCATACCACGAGCCCTCTTTGACAATTGCACATACATTAAGATTTACATTCAATAAACATGCATCACACTCCAGAAGTGCTCTTGTGATTGCTGCTTCTGGTGACATCAGAATGTCCGCCCAACCATCCACATATGAATCAACACCAAATAAACCATTAAAGGATTCACTGTATTTTATCGTGAAGCTGTGATAAGACACTGTACATGTATCTGGTAATTCATTGACAAAGATGAAACCACAGCCTGTTGGATCACAAATCTTACCGTCACATCTCATACCACTGTATAAATTGTCTCCACAAAGCAGGACATCATCCAGGTCTTCCGTTGTCCAGGTCAACACGTTCTTCAACTTACCCTTTAATATCACCATCAGACTGTTTGCTGCACATTGTCTGTTGCTGTTCTTTCCAAATTGAGGATCACTTTGATGAAAGGAACCTTGAATGACAGAATTCTGAGGAAATTCAGGACTTGCCATTACAGACATATTTACATATTCATTGTTGGTAGGATTTGCAGAGTTTTCAGCAGAGTCATTCATAGAATTTTTGGCAAGGTTTTTGACAGAGGTCATGGTATTGTTGGCAGAGCTTATGGTATTGTTCATGCTATCATTGATATTGACAGGATGGTTCATTGGATGGCCATTTGGATAGTCATTTGGATGGTTCATGTTTGGGTCATTGTCAGTCATGTCACAGGCCATAGGCCATGAATCCCTGTCAGTCAAGTCTGGCTTCTTAGGAGGAGACAACTCCTCCTCCTTGACCTCCTCAGTCAAGGCAGCTGGCAGCAAAGGTGTGACCCCCTGCTCCATCCTCCTCCTCTTGTCTGCCGCCAGAACGCCTTTGTACAGGGCATCTATGGAACACAGACACACACAGGACAGCACATAGCTGTCTCTCAAAATAAATGAACCACTACAGTAAAAACTGTAACATAAAATAACTTGAAGTGCCAGTTGAGACAACATTTATCAATTAAATGCAACCCACCACACAACGTACAGTTTTGTCACAGTGAACATGTGAAAGCATTTATTTGGTTTAGTGCTTTATTAGCAATTCAAGTGTCTTTGTTAATTATGTCAAAATAGTTCATTCAACCTTGATGGAACCTATTATATTTGCACAGTTAGGTAAACAATGTTTTCCTTGGGTAATCAAAAAACCTGCACAGGCTTCATTTACATAGAATTACCACATCTAAATTCTTACAAGTACACAGATTTCACTAATAAACCAAACAATGACTAGTTATATGGCAAGGCTGTCCAAAGTCAGTCCTGGAGGGCTGGTGTGTATGCTGGTATTTTGGGTAACATTTCAGTCAATTATACTGCAAAAACAGTTAAAAGTATACACATCCAGTGCACTAGAAATCCAGGAATGACTTTGGAGAACCCAATTTTAAATGTTAAGAAATTTTATGCAGATACTGTGCACCATGATTAGTAATCTTGGAAATGCATCTTTCCCAAATTTTTAACACTTAAGTCTAACTCCTTAAAATGTTGTGTGAGTTGACTCGCAACACCTTATTGAGATCACCACTACTCAACTAAATCAATGTTCAGTGTAGGACAGAATAAACATATATCCAACTCTGTACAAATAGAATTCTAGCAATTAAGCAAATAGGACATTCACTGAGAGGCCATCCTCCTTCATGGTTTCACAACTATTTAAACTCCAATGGTTGAATTATTTTCAGAAAGTACTTCCTAATAATGGCAATTTTTTACCCATCTGGTATATAAATAGTATTTGTTAAAATGCCATTATTGCACTGACTGTCCTTCTTAAAAAGGATGCATCATGATGGTGAGAAAAACTCACATCAAGAATACTCAAGTTACTCACTGAAACACCCTTAAGGATTTCTCCACTTAGCTACACAATAGAGCCTACTATTTGCACTGCTTCATTTTGTATACAACACACATAGCAAATCATGATTTTATGCTTAAAAAAAAATAGTCATGCGCCGCTTAACATCGGACAACATCCCTAGTTGGACGTTGTGAAGGTAACGCTTCTCGCATGCAACACGTGTATCTCATGTCTCATGGAAATAAAGCAATTGCGCTGCCAGGCATATAATGGTACATTATATTAATGTGTGTTATGCTTAGTATTGTACAGTATTAACCAACTCAACCCATTTTATTTTTAGTTGAAATACAGTACAGTACTGTATGTTTACAGTATCTTGGCTACAGTAGCCTACTCCATAAGTATATAGTACGGTGTTCGAACAACGACCAAATCACATAACGTCCTGTTTCACAGAATGTATCATGGATGTTAAGTGGCGCCTGACTGTACTTTGCTTGAGTGTTCACTTACCTTATTAGTCACTTGGAACGCTACAGGCAGGTGAAATTCAGACAGGACACATAGGAGCAAACAAAAAAATCTTTTAGGACATACTGGCAACCAGGTTTTGTGCTGACTCTTCCCACAGAACATCAAAACAGGAATGCTATTTCTATACATACTGAACCAAGTTCAGCACTGCTGCTCTCTTCTTATGGCATTCACTGTCAACTTAAGCTATGTTCACATTGGCATTACCATCACTGTCAGGCTGTAACCTTGTATGTTCAAAACCGTAAGTTATCAGGATGAAAAAAACCCTGTTTTTAAAATAACTGAACACCGTGTTGTCACAGTTGTCGTTGTGTCTGTATATATGGTCAGACACTTGCATGTGTCATTACTAACATTTTACCAAAATCAAGCTCAAATGGAGTTACGAGGATTTTGACCAGCGAATGTCGAGATAACAGATAGCAAGCACAGTCGGCCCGATTCTGGCTGAGAGCTGGCCGTGTCGGCTGAGGTCCGGGTCGGCTGAAGCACTGTTTTTCCTGAATGGGCCGAGATAGACACGCAGTAGTAGGGCTGATTACTTTTTTTCTTATTTGGCCCAATTGTGGTTTGATACCCTACTGCCGGCTTTGGACGCAAATGTGGCAGACATATGTAATACAGTGTGTGGCCCGACACTAAGGGAACGGACATCGACCAGTATCATAACAAACGCTGTCAGTCCAATTTTGGCTGAGTATTGGCACCACCAGCAGAGGTTTACATCGGCTGACGCACTGTCTCTTTGAATGGCCCGAGTCTGACATGCTGTAGTAGAGCTTAGGCTATATTTTTTACTTGGCCCATATGTGTACTGCCGGTGTTAAATGTAGGCCTATCCACAGCTTCCTAGCATTGTTCGAAGATTTTTTTCCGACCCATTTAAATGACACAATTAAATGGTGGGGTAGGCTATTGTATCACTACTGAGCAGTTACCAACACTGGATTACTATCTGGTGTTTGTGAGTACTATTGAATTAAAGTGAGGAGGTGGGTAATTTACCAACAACTATCTATTTACAGGAAGTTCTCCCCACAATCGTTTGTCCAGTAACCACCCCAGGAAACTTGGATAGGCTATCGCATAATTATACGAAGTAGCCCTAGGCCTATTTATTACACATTTCATTCACTGATGTCGTAGAATAGAAGACCATGTCCAGGGTCAGGGATTTAATTACACAGTATGTGGTTAAATGAAGCACAATGGGTGATATAAACAATGGCAGAATAGGCGAGCAACACTATCTGAATCTTATAGCGATTACATATGGTTAAGTGACCAGAACTGGTCATGTTCGCGGCAAAAATCGGCAGCTATCGGCTCACTGCCTGAGTAACGAACACAAGTGTAGCAGAGCTGAAGTGATTAGCTCGTGTGAGTCCTGCGTAAAGCCTTAGGTAGCGGGTAGCAGGTAGCCGAGTGGTTGCAGCGGCTACGTCACTCCCCCTGAGACCTGGTTAAGTAGCGTTGTCGCCGACAGGCTAACGGCAATTTGCCTTTAGCTCAACTGGCAACGACGCTGGCTTTAAGGGGTTGGCAGCGAGCAGTAAGAACCTCGGTTCGAAACTCGCTCGCTCGCCGACCCACGTAACATCACATTAAAAACACAACGCAAGAGACCACCCGTTACATTGGTGCCGTGACCCGGATCACTGGCTAAAGCACAGCTTGGCCGCCAGTGGTCGCTGAGGAGTCAGAGGAGGTCAAAGGGGGGTGAGTGTAGCAGAGCTGAAGTGATTAGCTCGTGTGAGTCCTGCGTAAAGCCTTAGGTAGCGGGTTAGCAGGTAGCCGAGTGGTTTGCAGCGGCTACGTCACTGCCCCCTGAGACCTGGTTAAGTAGCGTTGTCGCTGACAGGCTAACGGCAATTTGCCTTTAGCTCAACTGGCAACGACGCTGGCTTTAAGGGGTTGGCAGCGAGCAGTAAGAACCTCGGTTCGAAACCCGCTCGCTCGCCGACCCACGTAACATCATATTAAACACACAACGCAAGAGACCACCCGTTCCACAAGCAGACTGTCATCACGGCGAAAATGAACAGCCATCAGCGGCTATCGGCTCACTGCCTGTGGACCGAACACTGGCCGACTGTCATCAGTTCATGAAGCCCTCACGGCGCAAATTTTGTTACTGGATTCTGTCTGGCACTGGTAAGTAGGCTAGGCCAACACTCTGATATTTTACTTGTAATTCATCATTGTCAGTCATTAATGTAGCCTAAATGGTCACAGAAAATGCCGGAATAATCAACCAGAGTATAACAAAACTTTGCATGGCACAAACAAGTAGCCTAGTAGTTCATCTTAACTAATGGTTAAAACATCGTAGCCTATTCTTCAACAGTTGGGTGTAACTTTATCGGTACCATCAGGCAGTTAGCTGGTTAGTGTTGATGGTAGGCACAGTAAGTTAACTTAGGTACATGGGTCCTTCCCCTGCTTAAGTTATAATTTTAATCGCCACAAATGAGTAGCTTCAACTTCTAACGCGGGCATTTGACAGCTACCCTGCTTTCTAAGTGCACGCACTTGCCCTTTCTATTCACATTCAGAATCAGCTTTTCAGGTGGGCCACAAGATTTTCTGGAGGAGTGATTGCGTGTAATATTGATAATCTTTAAATGGGACTTTGTTTGACCTTTTTAAATCCAGCAAACAGTGCTAAACCAAGTGTTATGTCTGCATAGTGTAATCTGTACAGAACTGCCGTGAGAGAACGTCATTCCAACCTTTTTACAGGCTAGTACAGCGGGCTACACATCGATTATACCTGCCTTGTCGAGTGTAGGCTATGTTCGAATGCAGAATTCCTTATAAGTGCACCTTATCGCGTTATCCCAGAGACCATACAGAGGGGACAAAGCGAGAGTAAAAAAAACTAACATCTGTGTCTATAGACAAGTTCTCAGCATTTATCCACACATCAGATGACTCTCAAATAGAAAATACTACCAAACCATCAAATACCAATTGTCAATGTTATTTAATAGCCTAACAGTCCTCACTTGTTATTTAATCTAAACCACAGCAACATATAGGCTACATAAGCACCTTGACAAACATCTGCAAGTCATCCAGTGTCTGATTACAGTGATGAGCTCAGAGATGGCTAGCCTGGAAACGTGCTAACATATCAAATTAGAAACTAAATTTATTTAAAAGATATTGTCTAGCAAAGAAACACTAAACCATATACTATATAAAGGAAAGATGCTAATCAGTTGTAAATAATGTTATTAAAATAAACAGTTTGTTACTATTGTTACTTGTGTGCTATTTGTGTTTGATGTTGATTTCTAATGTGTCTTTCTCCTTATGCTGAGGACGGAAACACATTTAAGGTACGATACACACTGGTGAACACATGGATAGACGTACTCTTAGAAAGAGAGCAGGTAAGTTCTTTCCTTGCCTCCTTTCACAATGAGGAGGATGATTTCACTGCCTGTGGTCCTGAGACTGCTGCAGTGAATTGTGGTGAGCATGTGGAAAACTAGGATCAGGAGGATCAGGGACAAATATGGGACAGTGATGATGAATCCCAGAATGATGACATGGGAAATGTCACGCCTTTGGATGAGTCTTTGTGTGATTGGGCAGTTCATTTCAGGGTGCCTTTGGTAGCTTTGACTGCCCTTCTTTCCATCTTGAGAATACATTATCCCTCACTACCAAAGGATGCTAGAACTCTCCTAAAAACCATAACCTCCGACACTATCCAGGATCTTGCTGGTGGTACTTACCACTACTTTGGCATTTTGAAGGCCTTTGAGAAAAGCTTGGAACAGATGTGGTCTTGTATTCCAAACAGGCATGTGTTCAGATTGCAGGTGAATGTAGATGGATTGCCTTTGTTTAAGAATTCCTCATTACAGTTTTGGCCAATCCTTGGCTTGCCATAGGGTGTTGTGAGAAAGCCTGCTGTCATTGCTCTGTTTTGTGGCAACTCAAAGCCAATTGTCTCACTGACTATTTAAGAGATTTGGTCAGTGAATTACAAGAGCTGAGCAAAGGATTTGTTCTCCATGGGAAACAGTGCTTCATGATCATGGTTATTGTGGAGAGGTGTATCTGTTGTTGAGGTGTATCTGTTGTGTAATGTAAAAAAAAATGTAAAAAAAAAAATATAATAAGTCATCTAACAAAAATTTTAAAAAAGAAAGTTTGTTTTTCATTAACCTTGTCTTCTGTCTTGTCCCGTCTTACTAACACCTCACTCATGAACCCATACCTTGCCGTGGTGAGTAGGCTTTCAACTAAACGGGTCTCATTTTTTCACTCAAATAATCAGTTTAGCTGCCTTGTATAGCAGTGGTACACATTGTTTAACACACCTTTTTATTTCTCTATCATTTGACACTGACATTTAGGCTATTTTGTCAACTACGGTATGTATCTTGCACGTTAACCTGTTCTATGCTTGGTGGCCACTGCTACTGGCCCATTTCACTGAGAGGCATGGCCCTCCACCAGGCCATGAAAAATGGAACAGAACCAGACCACAGCTGGGAACGGTGGGAGGTTCCCACTATGTTTACAACTTGTAAGTTTGAATTTTTCGTGCTTCCACTATTCTTATACAGTATATTTTTGCCAAATTCTGCAAATTCTAGCAAATCCAACATGATTATCATGCATTTACCATGCACTTCCTTTTCTGTCCACTACTGTCTCTTTTGACTACCTTCTGACTTCTGCACTCTCATCCCCTGGTTGTCCTGTGATTTTTGCAAAGTATTTATTGCTACACTAATGTCTCCTTTTGTGACATAGCTTGAATGTCAGTCCTCACTTGTAAGTCACTTTTGGTAAAAGCATCAGCTAAACAAATAAATGTAAATGTAAATTGCTTTTAGCTGTTTGTTCTGTTAATGCTCAAGTATTAGCATCTGAATCCAAATTCCACCTTAAATTTTTATTGTATTATGTTTAACCTTTGGGTTGGATATAGCTGACATAATTACTAATGTGTAGTGCATCTTTATTTTACAGAGAGCTATGAAGAAGGTCGCCAAAAAGCAAAGGAGGTGGAGATGACCTCAGACCTCTACTCTGATTTGGCCAAAGGCCAATTAGGCGTAAAAAGTATGTCGGTTTGCTCAGCATATCAGTACTATTTCTTCACCTTATACACTTTCAAGCCCCATTTAATATATGTCTTGTATTAAACATTATTTAACAGAATCAGTATAAGTGCCATAATACACAGGTTTCCATTTAATTTTGATCAACTGTATGTTTATGTCTGAAAATAGAAAGAGTGTCCGACTTGGCCCCCTGGGAGGTCTGGAAGGGGTGGACTCAGAGGAGGACAGGCCCTCACCACCCTCCAAGAAACTCGCCCCCTGCCCCCATCATACAAACCCCCTCCACTGCCCTGTAACCCAACCTCCTAACCCCCCACCAACTTACACTGAGCTCACCACCACCAATTCCGGCCCTCTTGCACCCACCAGTTTTTCTGAAATGCAGCATACTTGGGAGGCAGGGAATGAAGTGCCACGTGAGTGTATTGTTTTGCTTTTTCACTGATTCAGATACTGTATATACATACATTTCATGTCACATTTTCCTTAATTTTGTTGTTAACACTGTATATACTCCTGTAGCAATGCCTGGTTGCCAGACCTTCATGGTGGGCCCCCAGCAGTCAGAACCTCGGTAAGGTCAAGTGAGTTCTGCTCAACCATTTCTCTGATATTTTTCTATGATAGAGATAAAGTCACACCACTAAATCTGGGCCTTGTCTCTGTGCTCTCCCTTGATCACTAGTGATGTTCTACATAGTGAAACAGACATTTTAAGAGATGTAATATATTTTGTAATATATTTTGTTGAGTACACTGGGAAATTACACAAAGTTCTAGGATTGCCCCTATAAAAAGCTAAAGTTGTCTGTTATTTAAATTTAGCCATAGGGAATGTGTTGTTGGTGTTATGTGCTGTGTTTCATTTTTAACACTGTGTTAAATTCTTTTCAGCAGAACTACAGACAAATATCAACCAAGGGGACACACAATGTAAGCATTGTGCACATTTTGTTGCAGTTTTGCTGTACTAGATATTGCCATTTTGACTGTACCCTAACATCATTATAGGGTTTTGTGGTGTATAAATGTTTGTATTTCATTTTAACACATTGTGAACCTCTTTTTCTGTAGCGCTACTAAAAGAGGTCCTGACAAAACCGGAAATGGTGCTGGACCAGCAGACAATTCTTTTTTTAAATCAAGGTCTTTTTATTAAAGATTTTCACAGTATACAAGTACAAACAGTACTAAACCCCTAAACCCACCCATACCACCCACCCTTCAGACCTGTACCAATGAAACAGAACTAGTCATATTCCAAAATTACATGAAAAGCAGAAATACATAATAATGCCAATAATAAAGGAAGAGGAAAAAGAATGAGTAAATAAATAAATAGATAAATAAATAAATAAATAAATAAAAAGGAGGGGGGGGGAGTGGAGGCATACTATAGGTTTATATTCTCTGGTTCCATATTTTCCACAAATGTCAAGAAGGGCTGCCAGATCATGTAAAATCTCAGTACGGACCCTTGGAGAGAATATCTTATCTTCTCTAGTTTGAGATATTGCGTAACCTCTTTAATCCATTGTGAGAAAGTAGGGATAAAAGGATCTTTCCACCTAAACAATATTAGTCGCCTGGCCAACAGAGTACAAAAAGCCAGCATATTGCATTTGTGATTATTTAATTGGACATCTGGCGGTACAACACCAAATAATGCAATATAGGGGGAGGGGTCTATTGGCTCCTCTAGGATTTTGGAGAAAGTATCAAAAATAGATTGCCAGAAATAATGTAGTCCTGGACACGTCCAAAACATATGTAATAAGCTTGCAGGGGCTTGTTTACACCTATCGCATGAAGGGTCCAAATTTGGTCCAATTCTACACCGCAGTACGGTCTCCAATTGCTGGTTCGCCCGCTCGGACTGGCCGTTGGACTGGGGGTGGAACCCAGACAACAAACTGACCGTGGCGCCCAGCAGCCTGCAAAAAGCCCTCCAGAAGTGAGAGGTGAACTGGGGGCCCGGTCGGACACCACGTCCTGTGGGCAGCCCATGTAGCCGGAACACGTGGTGTATAAGCAGTTGGGCTGTTTCTCTGGCAGAGGGGAGTTTGGGGAGTGGGACGAAGTGGACGGACTTGGAAAACCGATCTACGATGGTGAGGATGGTGGTGTTACCGTCAGATGAGGGACAGGACCGGTGACGAAATCCAGAGCGATGTGGGACCAGGGTCGTCGGGGAACCGGCAGGGGTTGCAGCAGGCCAGCGGGCGGCTGGTTAGATGTCTTGTTCCGGGCGCAGACCGAGCAGGCAGAAACGAAGCTGCGGACGTCCTCTTTCATGGTGGGCCACCAGGACCGCCGACTGATGAATGCCGCCGTACGTCTGGCGCCGGGATGGCAGGCGAGTCTGGACGAGTGCCCCCATTGCAGGACCTGAGAGCGGACAGAACGAGGAACAAAGAGGCGATTAGGGGGGCAGGAGCTAGGACCCGGTTCGGTCCGGAGAGCGGCGTGGACGATGTTCTCGATGTCCCATTGTGCCACTGCAACCAAGCATCGGGCAGGTAATATGGTGCTGGGTTCCGGGGTCTCGTCTGCTGGCGTGAACTGGTGAGACAGGGCGTCGGGTTTCCCATTCTTGGTTCCCGGTCGGTAGGACAGAGTAAAGTCGAACCGGGAAAAAAGCAGAGACCAGCGGGCCTGTCGGGGGTTCAGACGCTTAGCCGACCTGATATACTCCAAGTTTTTATGATCTGTCCATACCAGGAACGGCGTCTTTGCCCCCTCCAGCCAATGCCTCCACTCCTCCAGCGCCAGTTTAACTGCTAGTAGCTCCCGATCGCCGATGTCGTAATTGCGGTCCGTGGGAGAGAGGCGATGGGAGAAGTAAGCGCAGGGGTGGAGTTTGCTGTCGGTGGCCGAGCGCTGTGACAGGACTGCCCCCACTCCCACGTCTGAGGCGTCCACCTCCACGATGAACTGCCGGGCAGGATCGGGCTGGGTCAGAATGGGCGCTGAAGTGAAGCGGCCCTTCAGGTTGCGGAACGCCTCCTCCGCTCCCGGGGACCAGGTAAATGCCCTGTTGACAGACGTCAAAGCAGTGAGGGGAGCCGCTATCGTACTGTAATTCCGAATGAAGCGGCGGTAAAAGTTAGCAAAGCCGAGGAAGCGCTGCAGCTCTCGACGGGAAGTGGGGCGAGGCCACTCCTCTACAGCTCGCACCTTCTGCTGGTCCATTTGGATGTTACCCGCTGTGATCACGAAACCCAGGAAAGAGACGGTGTCCCGATGAAATTCGCATTTCTCTGCCTTGACATACAGGTGGTTCTCCAGCAGGCGCTGGAGAACCCGACGGACATGCTGGACGGGAGAAGACGAGTATGTCGTCCAGGTAAACGAACACATACTGGCTCAGCATGTCCCGGAGGACATCGTTTACCAGTGACTGGAATACAGCTGGGGCATTAGTTAACCCGAGCGGCATGACCAAATATTCACAGTGCCCGGAAGGAGTGTTGAAGGCAGTCTTCCACTCGTCTCCCTCACGGATACGGATCAGGTGGTAGGCGTTGCGGAGGTCGAGTTTAGTAAAGATGGTGGCCCCTTTCAGCGACTCGAAAGCAGTGGACAGGAGCGGTAGGGGGTAGTGATTCTTGACGGTGATGGCGTTGAGACCACGGTAATCAATGCAGGGACGGAGGGAGCCGTCCTTCTTCCCTACGAAGAAAAATCCAGCCCCGGCAGGCGAGGAGGACGGGCGGATGATCCCGGCAGCTAAAGACTCCCGGATGTAGCGATCCATGGCCTCTCTCTATGGCGGGGACAGAGAGTACAGGCCCCCCCTTGGGGGTGAGGAGCCGGGCAGGAGGTCGATCGCACAGTCGTAGGGGCGATGCGGAGGAAGCGAGGTGGTGCGGGACTTACTGAAAACCGGCTTCAAGTCCAGGTACTCCTGCGGCACTGCCGACAGATCCGGGAATTCCTCGGGCGAGGGAGCGTCTAGCGACACATGAGCCAGAGCATCGCGAAGACAGTGGGAGTGGCAGAATGGGCTCCAGCCCAGAATCTTGTTGCCCTGCCAGTCAACGTGGGGGTTGTGCCGAGCTAGTCAGGGATGGCCCAGGACCACGGAAGCTTGTGGGGTGTCTAATATGTGTAGAACAATTTCCTCGCGATGGTTGCCGGAGATGAGGAAGCTCACAGGAGGGGTGGCGTGAGTGATGCGGACCAGCGGGGCCCCAGTGATGGCGTGGGCTTCTAGCGGCGAGCGCAGCGGGACACGGGGCAGCTGCAATCGGGCCGCCAGGCCGGCATCGATGAAACTCCCGTCAGCCCCCGAATCGAGTAGCACCGAGACGGCATGGGGCTGACCCCCGATAAGCAGAGTGGCCGAAAAAAGAGGGCGGACTTCAGGGGACTGGCTTAAGGGGGTCACGCTCACCTGTACTCCCCATGCTACGGGTGAGCGCTGGCCCTTTACCGGACAGGTCGCCACGAAATGCCCTGACTGCCCGCAGTACAGGCAGGCCCCGGCACTGATTCTCATCTGTCGCTCGGCAGGGGACAGGCGAGTCAGGCGAGTGCGTCGACCTGCATCGGCTCCGGGGAAGCAGGCGGCGGAATAGCAGGGCTATGCACAACTGGCGTGGGCAGTTGTTCTCGAGAGGGGCTCGGCAGTTCACTGACTCCTCTCTCCTGGCGCCGCTGCGACAGGCGCTGGTCGACTCGGATAGCCAGGTCCACCAGGGCTTCAAAGCTGCCCGGCAGTTCCCGGGTGGCCAGCTCATCCTTGATGGACTCAGTAAGGCCGTGGAGAAAAACGTCGTATTGAGCCTCCGTATTCCAGCCGCTGGAGGCAGCGAGAGTGCGGAAGTCAATAGCAAAGTCCGACACTGACCGACGCCGAATCAAGAGCATCTCCCTCGCATCCTCGCGACCATGTCTGGATCGATCGAAGACCCTCTTCATCTCCTCCGCAAAGGCCGCGAAGGAACGGCAGAAAGGGACGCCGGCGTCCCAAACCGCAGTGCCCCACTCCCTGGCACGTCCCGTCAGCAGGGTAATGACATAGGCGATCTTCGCCCGGTCCGTGGGAAACGTGGAAGGCTGCAGTTCAAAAACCAGGGAGCACTGGGAGAGGAACGACCGACAGGTTCCCGGATTCCCCGTGTATGACTCGGGAGGTGGCAGACAGGGCTCCCGGTTCGGGGGTACAGGTGGAGCAGATGGGGGAGCTGCAGCGGGCGGCGAGGGGCGGTTATCCTGGCTCAGCTGCAACTGCTGCAGCTGAGATGTGATGCTGGCAAGGCTGGCAGCGAATCCCTCCAGGGACCGGCCGATGGTTTCCAGCTGGTTTGGTGCCCCCCAGCAACGCGCCCTGCAGCTCCAGTGCAGCCCGCAGCTGGGGTAGGTCCGCTGAGTCCATGATGGCTAGTTCGTACTGTCAAGGCTCAGGCAGGGACTCAGGCGCGGACCACGGGAGCTTCGGGTTCCAAGCGTCTTTAATGGAATCGTCAGGCAGAATCGCTAATCAGAAAACGGGCAGGGTCGAAAACCGGAAGGCAGTCCGGGACAGAGCGAGGATCGGGAAACTGGAGCAGGCAAGGTCGGGAACCGGACAGGCAGGCAATCAGGCGAACGAGACAAGGAGGCAGGCAAAAACGAGGTCTGGGTACGAGCAGGGTCAAAAAAACGAGAAACAGGCAGACAGAAGCAAAACGCAAACGGCGGGGACGAAACAGGCGAAAAACACTGTGACGAACTAGCAACAGGACAGGGAAAAGCAGGGAAGATATAGGGCAGGGCAGACGAGGGAATAGGAAGCAGGTGTGCAGGCAATCAGGCGGGCGGAGACCGGGCGGGGAGCGGGGCAGGACTAAAACACAAGGAAAACAAAAGCACATGGGCAAGGAAAAACAAAAACACAACAGCTAAGGAGGCGGAGCACTGACAGATAATTTATATTCCCGACCTCCACGACCAATTCCTTTAATATGAATATCCTGTCGCAGGGCTAGTGCTAGTGGTTCAATAGCGACGGCGAACAGGAGAGGAGACATAGGGCAACCCTGTCTCGTGCCTCGTTGCAATTTAAAGTAAGCAGATAAATTATTGTTTGTACACACAGCAGCCATTGGGGAAGAATATAGAGCCTTAATATAAGATAAATTTTGGACCAAAACCGAACTTTTCAAGAGTGTAAAAGAGATAATCCCACTCCACCCGATCAAAAGCTTTTTCAGCATCAAGTGATATTAAAATCTCTGGAAAGACGGATGGAGAGGGATTATAAAGGATATTTTAAAGGTGCCTTATGTTAAAAAAATGAGTACCTGTTCTTCATAAAACCTGTTTGGTCTGTAGAAATAATTAAGGGAAGGGACACTTCAAGACGAAGGGCTAAAACCTTTGCAAGGATCTTTACATCTGTATTCAAAAGTGAATTTGGACGATATGAACCACATTGAAGGGGATCTTTATCTCTCTTTAGAATAAGTGAAATGGTTGCCTCGCGCATAGTTGGGGGGAGGGATTGAGAGGAAAGCGATTCCTGAAATACAGAAAGGAGAAGGGGGGCAAGCTGTTCTGAAAATGTTTTAAAGAATTCGGACGGATAGCCATCCGGTCCTGGAGATTTGCCACTTTGCATACTTCTAATCGACTCTACAATCTCTGCGATAGAAATATCGTCCTCCAGCTCCGCGGCTAGTTTCGGATCTACTCTGGGGATATCAAGATTATGAAAAAAATTATTTAAGGCATACTCGTCATCTGGTGGCTCTGACGTGTAGAGGGAAGAATAATAATGCTGAAAACATGAATTTATTTTTAAGTGATCAGTGTGCTTTAAACCTTGTCCATCACTTATTTCGGATATGTAGTGATTAGCAGTCCTCTGACGTATCTGGTGCGCTAAAACTTTTCCAGCCTTCTCCCCATGCTCATAGAGGCTGTGCCTATATTTTAAAATTAAATTCTCCGCTTGGCGCATCGAGAGAAGATCAAATTCCATTTTAAGTGCCAAACGTTGTTTAAGCACATCATCCGTGGGTGAATGGCTGTACACTACATCTAACTTCAAAATATCATCTGTCAACTGCCTAAGGCGTTCAGTGTCCGCTTTCCTACGTATTGCAGAGTACGAAATAATCTGGCCCCTTAAGTATGCTTTCATCGACTCCCAAACCGTTGAAGGCGACATTCCCGGGGTCTGATTATGGGCAAGAAAAAAAACTAATTCGGATTTTATGAAATTTACGAAAGGTTCTTCAGAAAGAAGTAAAGGATTAAGTCTCCATGAGCGATAGTTGGGCCCTGCACTAGGGATGCGCACTCTCATTGTCAAGGGGCTATGGTCCGAAATAACTATGGGTTGGTATTCACAATCAGTTATCACAGGGAGAAGCCTCTTATCAATAAAGAAATAATCTATTCGTGAAAACGTCTTATGGACTGAGGAAAAGAAAGAATAACCTCTAGAGGTAGGATTGCGGAATCGCCATACGTCTGATACGCCATATATCTTAAGAAAAAGTTTGATTGATTGTGCTGATTTCGACAATGCTGTTGCCATAGGGGAGCTACAGTCCAAATATGGAGAAAGCACACAGTTTGTGTCCCCACCTAATATAAGGTGATGCGTCTCCATACTTGGCAGTCGGGAGAAAAAATTAATGAAAAAAGCATTGTCGTCAAGGTTTGGAGCATAAATGTTGGCCAAAATAATTGGGAATCCGTATAATCGACCTACTACAATGACATAGCGCCCCATGGAGTCAGATTCTATGTTTGACATTAAAAATGGTACATTCTTACTAATTAGAATAGCCACCCCCCTCGCCTTGGAGCCGAAATAAGAATGATATGCTTGTCCTATCCATCCTCCCCCCAATCTGAATTGGTCTGCGGTACGGAGATGAGTCTCTTGGAGGAAGGCAATATCAATTTTGAGATGTTTAAGATGTGTGAGCACCCTTTTGCACTTCACAGGATGATTTAAAGACTTGACGTTCCATCTTACAAAATTAACCAAGCAACCTTTAGATCCTCCTAAATTATTTGCATCCCCCATTAAAGACCATAATGTATAATATACTATAAATATGCCCCCAAAAAGTAAAATAGCAAAATTGAAAATATATAAAACAATTACCAAAGTAAACCAATACACTTACAGGTCTGATGGGTCCCCAACCCCGGTCACCTAACTGAACATGGTGACTGTAACACCCCTCGCAGAAAAACTCCACACGTGTGTAAGTAGTGGGGTACAGACTAGCGTCCAACAAACCAGCCCCTGCCAAACCCCCTTCAAGGCGAGGCGCCAACAAAATAACAAAAATTGCGAGGTGCCAACAAAATGCACTTATAACAGACATGTTCTAGCGCAGTGCCATGAAGATGTCATTTGGCTATGTTATCTTTAACTATCCCCGTTTTTAACTAGCACTCCGCTATCAAATATATCAAAAATAAACAATTATATATATATATATATATATATAATATATTTCACTGGACACATGCCATATAAATTGTGCATAAATTGTATGATTGGGGACAGCTTGCTTTCAAAATTATACTACGCAAAATACACATACCATACAACTTACTGACTTGCCTTTGGTAGCTTAAAATTACACAGAAAACCTGATTTTGACTACATTTATTAAACTACTGGTTCTGTTAGTTATATGTGACACAAAACAGAGACCCAAGATAACCGTTTATCATTTATTAATAACGAACAATTCAATGTTTTCAAAAAAGGTGTCAAACAATAGTTTGTATTTGAATTAAACATTGTATTTTAACTGTTTGCACTAAACGTTAAGCAAAAACTCTCAAGCAGGTAAACAGTAGTCAAATATATAGCAATTATAAACAAACATCACTACATGGAAAAACCTGAACTTTCAAATCAGCATTGTATTATAACTGTACTAAAATGAATGTATTTCATACTGGAAACGTCAAACAGTTCAACAGCTAAAACATAACAACTGTAGAATTTAAATGCATACTGAAATATATAAACAATGAACATACTTTTGAAAACTCACTCAAACACACAAAATTCATCAACAGCGTTTCCAAGACCACCATCATCCTCCGCACAAGTGTATTCTTTCTTTTCAAAACGCTACTTGATAGTCATGATCAAGCTGTCTTCATTGACAGAAACATTAAACTCAGCAACATTAAGGAAGTGCTCCTCGATATCCTCCACGTCATTCAGTAAATGGTACATGTTGTACTCGGTGAAGTACGCATTAATTGTGGAATTCGTGATAGTCAGTGCGTGATCTGTACCGTCGATTGTCAGTGACATGGTGCCTCTGTATGTTCTGGAGTAGCAGCATGACTTCTGCATCAGTTTGCAGCACTCACATCTGTGGACCGATGACTTGGCACACCGCTATTAAATCTTATCAACGCCTCCCTTATGTCTGGACACGTACCTCAGCCCTTCAAAGTAGCAGTTATCAAGCCTATTCTGAAAAAGCCTAATCTTGATCCCAATGACCTGTCAAACTATAGGCCCATCTCAAACCTTCCATTCCTCTCAAAAATTCTGAAAAAAAGCAGTATCAAAGCAACTCTGTGCCTTTTTACACTCTAACAACATTTTGGAAGTTTTTCAGTCCGGATTTAGGCCTCACCACAGTACGGAAACCACTCTCCTGAAAGTGCTTAACGACCTTCTACTCTCCTGTGACAATGGCTGTATCTCTCTTCTTGTGCTGCTAGACCTAAGTGCAGCCTTTGATACCACCGACCATTGTATCTTCCTTGACCGCCTCGAAAACCTGGTTGGCATAAGTGGACAGAGATCTATCTTCCGCAGAGAGCCCTTTGCTCCCAAAATGCCGGGCTTCTCATCATTCCAAGAGTGGGCAAAACTACTGTAGGCAGTAGAGCCTTTTCCTATCAAGCCCCTCTCCTGTGGAACAGCTTACCCTCCGAGATTCGGGGAACAGACTCTCTCTCCACCTTTAAGTCTAGGCTCAAAACATATCTATATAGTAAATCCTTCAGCTGAGGGACATGGCCTGGTGCTGGCGTGGATCATAGAGTCTCTGGTGGGCTAGCTCTCAGGGGGTCTCACTCCTGGGAACAATGTAAAGCTGCTTTGTGACAACTTGTGTTGTAAAAAGCGCTATACAAATAAAAATGAATTGAATTGAACTCACCCTGGGGTGTCTGGCATTTCGGACAGCGATGTTTGCAGATCACCTGTATTCCGGTAACAGTTCCTGACAATTTGGAAAACTTCTCGTCCTCGCCGAGTTCACTACAATCAGCCACTTCAATTCCATGAATTTCTGTAATGGTAGTGGATGGACTCCCCGACAGATATATTCGTCCTTCCCTTTCTCTTGTCAATTGGTTCGTAAACTTGTAGGACTTCAGAGCACCCACTTGAACAATCTGTTTGTCCCACAGAGTAAGTTTCATCTGGCCTGTTGAATCGCCAATCTGGAATTCCTTGAGCTTGCAGTCTGTTCGATTCACGGTGACAACTTTGCTCAGGGTTCCCTGGACCAGAATTTTTGCTTCCAGGACACCAACCTGTTACACACATAAAGCCACAAAAATTACGACTGCAAAGAAAATATTAATAACCGCTGACTTCAGAATATATGCTACGACATTACAATTAAATTGAAATTACTGTAGCCTCATTCAGATTTATTTAAAGGCGCTTTAAATACAGCTTTCTTAAAACCTGTTCATACTATGTGTGCACTACACCAACATGACAACACACGTTAATTAAATTTTGAAGGCATATTAATACATCTTTTTCAAAACAGGTTAATACGCTTTTAACAATGGGCTACATCAACTAGAGAACACACGACTCCATTTGATTGTAGTCGTGAATACGTTATACCATGTACACAGTTTGCCTAGGTCCAAGCGCTTGCGCCTTGGCAATGTCCAGTTTTGAACTGCTGGGAGGGACCAAAAATGGCACCTTGACCACCTCCAACCTGGTAGCTCTGTTGCATAGGATGTCAAACCCAGCAGGATCCAAGAAGCCTATAGAAAACCTAAGAACAGTAAATCAGTAAAACAATCAGTAATTTAGGCTAAATGACCACTTGGTATGAATTACAATCTCCTGTTGTATTTACTTTCATTTTAACAAAATTACAACTTACTAATGCTTCGCTTCACGTTCCTCAGCTTCACTGCCGTGATGTTTTTGCAGGCTTGAGTAGTATTTCACATTGCGCTTTGAAACTGTGCTCGGCGAGACACAGTGCAGAAAGCCCTCTAATGTTTCGGACTTGTCTTTTGCTATTTTGGCAGGGCTGGCCATAGTTATAGACTTCTCCTCATAAGCAATGCTCTCCGTGGGACACTGCCTTAGAGATATATAATATATATATAATATATATAATATAATACACACCCACACACATATATATATATATATATATATATATATATATATATATATATACATATATATGTGTGTGTGTGGGTGTGTATTATATATATATATATATATATATATATATATATATATATATATATATATATATACACAAGCCATTGATAAAAGTGTTTTACTCTTTAATTGATTCTGTGTGTAGCCACAGGTGGGCCTCGCTAAGCTTTGAACCCCCATGAAAAAAAACACAGGTCCATCCAAGTGTCTTATTTTCTAAGACGCCAATGTGGGGTCAATATCAATCACCTAACTACATAGATGTCATTATTGATGTCATTTTACTATTGCATCATCACTGACTACCACATTCTGAAATGTGGCCAATAAAAGAAACGAAAAACTTGCAAATATCCCTCTCTGCAACTCTGCGCTGCTTGGAAGCATTGCTTTCCAAGTGACAGTTATGTTTCTCAGTGCTTACAGAATATGATTAGGTATTGGCTACACAATTTTACCCAAGAATGCAGTTATTGGAAGCTATTGCAATGCATAACATGGTTCAAAAATGACACATATACATGAAAGTGTGACTTTTAAAAAACGGAGGCACATAATTTGAATAATTTTAACACATTTTTTAAACTTTGATTTGGACCACACATTCATTTCCTGGTGTTTGCTTGGTGTTTGATATGTCTTTTCTGTGTGTGTACGCATCCTTGTTTGATCCATGTTTTGCTCCCTTATCTCAGCACATACATTGTTGATAAATAACAATATCAATTTTGCTGTCATCTTTACACACTGGTGTGTTGCACTGTGAGTACTAGCTGCTGATGCTGTGAACCTTCACGGCCAGTCAAGTCATTTTGATCAGGGTAGTGCATTAAATTCAATGGGGATTTTATGCAGGTCATTTTTAACCTATGCTATGTAAACCTGAGGTGGTCATAAAAAGGTGAATTTATTAAAATAGTAAAAAAAAAAGAAAATTAAAACCATGACTTGTGCACACCAAAAACAAGGTATTTGAAGAATACCTGCAACATTAAATGATAACATTGGTTGATTTCAAACAAATAGAAAAGAAACAATTGACAGGGTCATTCTTGACCCATGTTATGGGTTAGCGCCAATTAAAGGCTGAACCACTCACTGATTTCTGGCTATGCAGCAGTGATCCAGACACAATTGATACTTTTGGGGTGCTGTCCTTACTGCCAGACAAAAATGAAACCATTTTTTATCTTCACCCAGACAAAAAAAAAAATTCTACACACCTGACCTTTACCTCAGGGCAATTGTCTTTAACCCTTCGCCCTTTTGCTGTTTAGCGCGTATGCTAAAACCAGTGCGATTAGAACACTAGCTTGGAAAAATTCTAGCTAATTTTAGCTTTGAGGAAACAGTGATTTAATGTTAAAAATATAGCAAATGCTAAGTGAAAACTATGAGAAGCTTAAAAACGCTAATGAAAACATAACGAACCATATAATATGAGGGGCCGTTTACGAAATATTTCAGACTTTTGTTACACAAACACATATGAAACACATAGACTATGCATTCACATCTGACACTTTCACACAGGCATCCATATTACTGAAAACTCACACACACACACTGTAAAATCGAATAAGTTCAGAGTACTCAAAACTTTTTTGTAACCAATTACCTAAGAAAATTTAAGTACCTGTTCAATTTTTTTTAATTACACTTTAATTCAAAAATATATTTTCAGTTAACTCAATTTCTTTGTTTCTCTTTTAATCAATTTAAATTTCTCTTAGCTTATATATAATATTTACACTTTATAATATTTTTAATTTCTACATACTAAAAAATTTACTTCAATTATGCTAAATGAAACTAAGTTCCACCAACTTAACCTTAACCCAATAAATTTAATAGTACACAACTTATTGTCTTTGGGAAAATCTACTCAAAAGATCAAAGTGTGTTAAACTCAAACACTAATGGAAACCTACTCAATCTTATTACAACTAATGGATTTTATAATCCATTCATTATTCAATCCATTCATCCATCCATTATCTTTTTTTAAGATACCAAATTTTAAGCAAGTAACTCTCAAAAATATGGATAAACTCCATTGTTACAATTCAAGTTATTTATTAAGTTATAAAATAGCCCACCCTTTCAAAGGCATTAACAATCATGATCAGGACATGAAACATCCACTGTATAAACTAAAATTTGTACATATTCATGCAATTCTGACATTGCCCTTTCAAAGGCACTAACAAACAAACGAGCAGAAGACCTTAGTTTTGGTTTCAGAAAATCACAATAATTCATCTCCTGACAACAGACCAAACAATCAAATAATTTCTGATTCCAAACAACAAAAAAGTATAATTAGTAGCTGTTAACAGTCAACTGCATTTTTAAACATCTACCACTTACAAACTGTACCTATCAGGGCAATGTTGTCACATGTGCATTCAAGCTTGCTGCTTGGTTCAGTCTTTCAACAAATCATTTTTCAAATTCAGTAGGCATGGTTTCAGTGGTTTATTATCATCCAGACACATCAGTATTTTCTGGATAAAGGTGAACATGTGGATGAGTTTCTTTGGATATTGTAAATTGAATGCATAGATCAGGCCAAACAACAACATGAATGCATCAGGCAACCTGGGAAGATCACTCACAATAATATCCCCCTCAGCTACAACAAAGATGCTCTCAGGGACGAAGGTGTCTGCACCAGTAGTGAGGAGAGCAACTGGAGTGTCAGTGATATCTGGCTCCTCTTCCTGCTGCAAAATACAAACAGTCCAATTATGAGGAGAGTTCCAGCAGCAAGGTTACAAGTCATAAACTGTATGTTCATCATTGCTCCCTTCACACTTGAATAGGTTTGCATTTTTTAAGTCTGTCTTGATGCACCACACACTAGGCAATATGTATATTGAGGGTTAATGGTGGTTGTAATCATATCTCCTATCCATAGTGGCTGTGACATGATCCTTTTCTAATGTGACATTCACATTACATTCAGGTTCAATAGAAGCTACAGTATAATGTAGGGATGCACTGATTGTGAAATTCTGGGCCAATACCGACGTTTAAAATAACAATTTGGCTGATAACATTGGTATTGCATTGGCTAACTATAATGTTAATTTGATAGCTAGCTAGCAAACAGTACAAAGTTGTCAGAACAGGTTTCTTGCAGTGTCTGTGTTAAAATGAACTATTTGGTCAGAAGAGATGTGATGAGGCTTTATTAGTTTGATAGCTAGCTAGCTCTTAGTAATATGACAGCTGAGCAAAGTGCGTGAAAGCCAAATTAGCTAGCTATGTTTGTTTGCAAGTGTCAGGCAGCACAGGCTAGGACACAGTCGCAGACCCAAAAAACGCGAGGGCAGAGAAACACACGGCAGAATCAAAAACGAGTATACAGGCAGGGTCAAAACCAGAGAGGCAGTCCGAGGGCAAATCCAAAACGGGAAAGTCAGAACGGGCAGGGTCGGAAAACGGGAGGGCACGATCAGGCAAACAAAGCAAAGCGGCAGGCAAAAAACACTGTGTGAGTCAGAAACAGGCAGGTCGAAAATCACAAAAACAGCGAGCAAAGAAAACGCGGGGACGAAACAGGCAAAAAACACTGTGACGAACTAGCAATGACTGCACAGCGAGCAGGGCATATAAAGGGACAGACCGACGAGGGGATGAGATGCAGGTGCGCAGGTAATCAGGCGGAGACAGGGCGGAGAGAAGGGCCGGGCAGAAACACAAGGGAAAAAGGAAAAAAAAACCAAAAGCGCAGGGCTAGGAGGCGGGAGTACTGACAGCAAGGTGATATTTGTATTTGTCAGCGGAATGTGATAGTAGCTAGCTAGTTATGTTTATTGTTTTGTTTGTATTGTAGCTAGCTCGCTAGCTAGATTTGTCTTTGTAAGGTGGTATTTGTACTTTTCAGCTGAATGTGCAAGTAGCTAGCTAGCTAGCTAATTTGGCTTTCACGCACTTTGCTAGCTATCAAACCAATACAGCTTCATCATGTCTCTTATGAACAAATAGTTAATTTTAATATTCATACTGCAAGCCAAGGTATTGACTTCTGATCTTGACTACCGTTGCTAGCTAGCTAGCACCTTAACATTAGTTAGCTAAATAGCTAGCATTAAGTGAGCCAGGTCATTCAGTCATTAGTGGATATAACTTAAAATCCAGCAACTGTATCGCTTTTGAATTCTTTTAGGGATCTTTCTTGAACCCATCTGGCCATTTTTGTTTTATTTCTTCAAAAGGTAGATACAGACACACATCAAACCACTTTTGGTCCACT